>NW_022589749.1:3215393-3339382 GCF_004348235.1 Phoca vitulina | reverse complement strand
AAAAAAATGGTTTTGTCTTAAATATTAGATGTTCCATAAACTGCAGAGCTATCAGAAAAGCCGTATTTGGATTTTTGACTCACCAGTAGATAAAACAAATTTAACTGAGCCTTGGAATCCCATTCGGAAAATACCTAGTATGAAGCAGAATGTAAGCTAAATATTCGGAGGAAAACAGCTCATTGTTTTATTACAAAAGGAACACTTACTGGACTTTTCTTATGCCCCACATCCCATCCTCTACTCCCCTTTTACTTCGCCATTGCTGTAGTAATTAGCTTTGTGCATGGGTAACTGGACAGTCCTTCCTGTTAGCTGCATGGAGTAGGTCTTGCTTTTTGCCCCAGGGCATCTCTGCTTCCCTGGTGTGGGACATGGATAACAACTCATTTCCCTAAACTCAGCTTGGAATTAGGAGATGATGGAAAAACTCTTTCCTTAACCTTTCTCTAATGGAGGATGGGTGAGTGAATAAAGTCTCCTTTCTTCCATTTCTGATCTCTTGGGAGGACAATCCTTCAGTGTCTTCAAGGCTGCTTGGAAGGTCTCTGTGGGATGGAGTGTAAGTTGCCCACAGCGGGACCAACTCAATGGTCTTTGGATTAGCTCTCCCTCCTACCCTGTTCACTCCCCTCTTGGTACCCCACTCCTATTCTCCATAATCCCTGATACACTAGCTACGTGCAAGCCCAGGTCTCAGGCTCTGCTTTCTGGGGGAATCCGGGCTAGGCTAACATTCATTGTAGAAAACTAGTGGTTTGGTTTATATCTGTATATTCTAACCCCATAATCCGGCCCTCTTTAGAGCGCTCTGCATATGTACTTTAAAAAAAAAAAAAGGTATTGGCATTTACTGTACGTTGATGTGTCCTGGCTTTCTCTTGCTAGGTTATATCTTCATGTGATTTAAATTTTCTTCATGTAATATTTAATAGCTACATAGTATTTCACTGATTATTATAGAGCAGCTACTATATCCCAGGCATGGTTTTGAGTGCTAAAGACCTAGCAATGGACAAACAGATCCTGTCTCAGCTCTTAAGGAGCTGATATTCTAGTTAGGATCTTTCTTACATTCTAATGGGAGCAAAATTTATTTAACCAATGGCGTATTGTCAGTTACTTAGATTGCCTCCAATGTTCAGTATTATAAAACAATGCTCCGGGGTGCCTGGGTGGCTCAGTCATTAAGCGTCTTCCTTCGGCTCAGGTCATGATCCCAGGGTCCTCGGTTCGAGCTCCGTATCAGGCTCCCTGCTCAGTGGGAAGCCTGCTTCTCCCTTTCCCACTCCCCCCTGCTTGTGTTCCCTCTCTCGCTGTCTGTCAAATAAAATCTTTAAAAATAAATAAAACAATGCTCCGGTGCTATCCTTGAAGGTATTCTTGAATTCATCCTCCACTTTCTTCTCTTAGGATAAATTCCTAGAAATGGAATTCTTGGAAGAAAGGCGATGAGAGTAAATGAGGGTACTGGGATTCCCAAGTAGATTTGTCTGATTGTGGGGCCCAGGCTGTTGATCACCATGCTGTTAATATCCTTGCACTGAAAAATCATGGTAACTAAATTAGTCAAATGGTTCCTAGCTGGCTTAGGCAAATAGGCTGTATGATTAGGTTAAGGTCAGGTCTGGAGTGGGGGAAAAAAACCCTGAGTATTCACATGACCAGCTGTGTGATTTTTTTTTTTTTTAGCTCAGTTTCTTCATCTGTAAAATGGGGACAATAGTTCTCATCTGAAGGGGTTGTTAGTAAATACTTACTGAATGCCTACCAATCTCCAGACTCCAAGCTAAGAATGGATAGTCCAGTAGGAAAGGGAGATATTAATCAGTTACATGAATCCAAAAATCAGGAACTGTGTTCTGTGGTATGAGAAGCTATAGGATTGAATAACCAGGTGACCTTATTTTGTGGGGGGGAGGCCCTCGAGGGATGGAGGGGAGATTAAGGGAGGTATGAGCTGAGTTAGGGAAGATGTGTGGGAGTTAAGGTCAACGGGGGAGAAAAATTCCCGGAGGAGGGAAGAGCAGGTTCAAAGCATTTGGAAGATGGAATACGATTGTACGCCACTTCTTTTCCCTTCTCACTTGTAGTTCCTTCTAGAAAGGTCTTCTGGGATCTTTCCACGGCTGGTTTTTCTCCTCATTTAGCTCTTAGTTCAGATGCCGTCTCAGAGATGCCTTCCCTGAACATTCCTCTAAAGTGAAGCCCCATCCCCACCCCGTGCCTTATTTTATTACCTTGTTTTATCAACAGCTACCACTAATTCAAGCCTTCATATTCGTTTGTTGAATGTCGTCTCCTTCCCCCGCCCCCACTTGAATGGAATCCCCAAGAAGGGAGTGATAGTAGGAGGGTGGGGGCAGGGGGCCAGATTTAAATGCTGAATCCTCAGCGCCTGGCATCCAGTAAGTGCTCAATGCATGTTTGCCCAAAGAGACGGTGCTTGGCGCCAAGTCCGCGCTTGACAAGAGCCGCAGGCGGGAAAGCCGAGGGCCTGGGCGCGGGGTCAGGCCGCCAACTTCGGCCTGGGGCACCGCGAGCCACCTGCGCGGGGGACCGCTCGCGGGGTGCGCCGGGGGCGGGGCCGCCCACCCGGAACCCGAGTGCGGCGGCGGCGCGGATTTCCGGCGGCGGCGCGGATTTCCGGCCGCGGCGGACACTTCCCGCGGAGGGACTGTCCCGTGGCAGCCGGCGGGCCGAGGAGGACGCGGAGGACCGAGCGCGGCGGCGATGGATGACCACAGCCTGGAGGAGTTCCGCCGGCGCTGGCAGGAGGAGCTGGCGCAGGCCCAGGCGCTCAGGAAGCGGCGGCGGCCCGAGGCTGCCGAGCGGCGGCCGCGGCGGGCCGAAGTGGCCCCGGGGCGCGGCGAGCAGGCCTCGGGGTACCTGGCGCTGGCCCAGGGCCTCCTGGAGGGTGCGGGGCGACCCCCGGCGGCGCGGGCGACCCGGGCCGAGAGGCAGGACGCGGCGAGCCGTTCCCGCTCCCCTCCGGCTCGGGAGGGCGCCGGGGGCGGGGAGCAGCTGGTGGATCAGCTCATCCGCGACCTGGTGAGTGGCCGTCGCCTCCTGCCGAGGTCCGGGCCTGCCCCTGCCCCTGCTTCAAGCCCCCCCTAGTGAATCGGAAAGTGTGTGCCACCCTATGTCTGCAGGCATAGAGCATCTCTGGAAGGGGTGCTTCCCACTTTGGGGTGACTTTGTTCCCCCATAGTGGCAGTGTCTGCCGACCTTTTTAGGATGCCACAACTGGGTTGGGGGAGTTGATACTGGACTCTAGTGGGTGGAGGTCGGGGATACTCCTGAACATGCTACAGTGCATGGACAGCATCCAGAAAAAATTATCCAGCCCGAAATTATCAGTATCAGTTTGAGGAAATCCTGCTCTTGAACTCTTTTGGAAAGCATTGCTTTTAGGGAGAGGGTCTCAGCACAGGGATAGGAAGCAATTTTAACTTTGTTCTGTATAATGTTTGTACTACTCAGTTTTTTTCCAACTGTACATGTATTTAAAAGGGAAAGCAAATCCTGTGGGCATGGTCATTAGCATGGAGGTTCTTAACCACTTCATGGGCATGGATCCTTTTGAGAATCTGGAGGACCCCCCCCAAAAAAAAACCCTTCACAAAGTTGACACAATCAGGATCATCTAAAACACATCCATGGCTAAGGGTTAGGAAATACAGCAAATTTTAATGGTTTGATTTATTTATTTTGGGGGGGGCAGAGAGGGAGAGAATCCTCAAGCAGACTCCTTGCTGAGCACGGAGGCCGATGCTGGGCTAGATCTCCTGACCTTGGGATCCTGACCTGAGCCCAAGTCAAGAGCCGTCTGCTTTAACTACTGAGCCACCCAGGCGCCCCTGGTTTGATTTAAATTAGGCTTAAAGAAGCTAAGTTCAGAGTAATTCTGTAATTGGCAAGTTTCTAGAAATAATGGCCTATTTAACGTAGTTTTATTCAAATAACATTAATAGCTATAGGAGTTTCCACCAAGTTTCTGGTCTACTTCTAAGGTTAGAACCTTTTTCTGTGTACGTGCATTATAAACTCATCCAATGTGACAATTCTTATGTGTATGAAAATTCATGCTGGTATCATGTCTGCTTCTGTAAAAAGTGGGTCATCACTGAGGAAGTCTGGCAGATGTAAAAATCTTTCAATGCCTTGGGAAGGTGGTTTAGCACCGGAGAAGTTGCTCAGGCCATTCCAGATCTATGCAGAAATCACTCCCACGGAAGTAGATTTGAAGGTTAAGGTAAGACCAGCTTCTGGTGGTAGAGGGAAACAGGAAAGTGGATTGTTAGGACAAAGGCACACTTGGGGCCTCACAGCGAAAATCCAACCTGCTGAGTGTGGCAGTGTCTTCAGGCTTCACAACAATCCTAGAAAGTCCATATTGTTAGTATCTCCTTTTATGAATGAGGATATTCAAAGAGGTTTTCTGTAACTGCCCCAGGGATGCCTAGCTGATAAGTTTTGGGGGTTGAATTTGGATCCAGGTCTGTTAGGCTGTAAATTTCACCAGGTAGTAGTTTTGCAAACTTGGTGTAAAAATCCCCTTAGGCCTTATTAAAAGACAGGTTCTGGTGTGTCCCTAGATCTGCTTAATCAATATCCTGAGGAAGCTCTTAGAAATGTGATGGTTGGGATGGTCAAGCAAATTTGAGACCAAATTGTTTTCTGCTGTACAGCTTCCTTTGGTTTACTATCTTGATTCTTCAAGGCTTTCTGGCCCTAATACTCCTGAGGGATAGGCATTGAGACCAAAAATAGTGGAGCCTTAAATGAAGTCTTCTAGAAATGGAAGGGGCCTGCCTACTGTAGGATCCAAGGGGCACATTGGAATTA
Organism: Phoca vitulina; assembly: GCF_004348235.1. Lineage (NCBI taxonomy): Eukaryota > Metazoa > Chordata > Mammalia > Carnivora > Phocidae > Phoca > Phoca vitulina. Next base: position 3,334,534 of record NW_022589749.1, on the reverse strand, counting down.
GTTAGAAAAAAGCTGCTCTGGAGTGTGTGCCCATGATCTCCTCTGTCTGCAGAATCACCATATTAGGTGCTACTGGACTCTGCATCCTATATACAGTATCCAACCTTCAGGGCACCTTTTTTTTTTTTTTTTACACTTTGCAATCAACACGGCTATAAATAAAATTACTCTCAATCTCCTTGGTACTGCCTTAAGGGCTTGAAGATCTTCAGTTCTCCCACAACCCTCTCCAGTGGCTGCTATTTGCCCCATTTGACAGATGAGCATTAAGAAAGTAATTGATTTTTAGGGGCATTCAACCTCCCCAGTATCCTAAATGTGAGAAATGATGGTAACCTTTACAGAAAAGGCTTGGATTCCCATGTCAGTGGTTGTAAGCCCCAGAGCCCAGAGGTCAGGCAGATCATGCAAATGAGTGAGGTAGCCTCGGAGTGGCTCATTCAGTTCTTTTTCCTAGTTCACCAGGTGTTTTGTTATGTATCTCTCCAGATTCCAGCCATATATCTGTAATGCTTTAACTCATGGTTATCTTTTTTTTTTTTTTAAGTACTCTTTTAACACCTATCTTGGGTCTTGAACTCACAACCCTGAGGTCAAGAGTCGCATGTTCCACTGACTGAGCCTGCTGGGTGCCCCATGATGGCTATTATTTTTGTCACATTAAGTACGAAACATGACAGATAGTATAGGAATTGCCTTCATGATATCCCTAAAAAATAACCATTTTGTTTGAAACCTAGCTCTCTTGGTCTTGTTTTTCTACTTTTAAAAGTTTCTTTAGACCAAACCCTGTATAAAATCATAAATGTCCAGGTTGGTGAGTTTTCACAAGTGTACACATCCATGTAAATAACACCCAGATTTCAGAACAGCATTCTCAGCTTGTCAGAACCCCCATGTGTTCTCACCTGACTTCTAACACCTTATTTTAATTTTCTGTTTTTGAACTATAAGTAGAATCATAAAGCATGTGCTTGCTTGTGTCTGGGTTCTAGCACATAGCATTATGTGTGAAATTCATCTCTATGAATATGTCACGTTTTATTCTGTTGATGGACATTCTTGATGACTAGTTTAACAGCTGGTTTGGGACGATTGGGAGTAGTGCTGTGAACACTTTGCACATCTTTTGGAACCTGTGTACTCATTTTTCTTGGGTATATAGCTAATTGTGGAATTGATAGGTCATAGGTATGCAGATGTTCAGCCTTAGTAGATCCTGACAAACAATTTTCCAAGGTGGTTATAATGGCTTTCCTACCTGATAGTAACTCAAGTATGTAGAATACAGTATTGTACTTTCTTCTCTGCCATAAATATAACAGCATCTAACTGAGATGACCTATGGCAACTGAACTCGACCTCAGCATGGGCGAGATGAGAAGGTGATAAATTGGGGGGTGGTGCCTGGGTGGCTCAGTCATTGGGCGTCTGCCTTCGGCTCGGGTCATGATCCCAGGGTTCTGGGATCGAGCCCCACATCAGGCTCCCTGCTCAGTGGGAAGCCTGCTTCTCCCTCTCCCACTCCCCCTGCTTGTGTTCCCTCTCTCGCTGTGTCTCTCTCTGTCAAAGAAATAAAATCTTTAAAAAAAAAAATAGGGGACACACGCGGTAGCTGGGTTAAAGCTGGGAGCCACTGCCCATCTCAACTGGTTGCTGCCTTGTGGGAATGTGGTCCCAGTGTGGCAGGGTCTTTAGATTTTTGTTTTGTAATTGGGAATGTTTATTTTTATGTGGACTACATCAGTTTTTGCCACACAGAAAACACCCAGGACTTTGGCTTAAAACACCACTATTTAGGGGCACCTGGGTGGCTTAGTCGGTTAAGCGTCTGCCTTTGGTTCAGGTCATAATCAGGTCCGGCTCCCTGCTCAGTGGGGAGTCTGCTTCTTCTCCCTCTGTCCCTCCTCCCACTCGTGTGTGCACTCGCGTGCTCTCAAAACAAAAAACAACCCACCACCATTTAGTTCACCATTTTGCAGAGTGGCAGTTTGGGCTGGGTGTGGGTGGGTTCACTCAGATGTCTGAGGTTAGCTGCTGGTTAGCTAGGCAGCTCTGATTCTGGCAGCTGGCTAGTTGCTGGGTGTGTGTGTGTGTGTGTGGGCGCGCTATGTGTGTGTGTGTGTGTGTGCGCGCGCGCGCTTGCTATGTGTCTCATCATCCAACAGGTGAGCCCTGCATGGGCTTTCTCAGAGCTACAAGAGCAGCAAGAGGGCAAGCTCTAATGCCCAAGTGCTTTCAAACTCTGCCCAGGTCATGTTTGTTACTGTCACATCCGCCAGAGTGAGCCAGATGGCCAAGTCTAGAGTTAGGGTGGAGTCCTCCACTGCCTGGATACAGGCAAGAATGAACAAAGTAGTGGCCGTTAATGCCATCTATCACTCAAATTCCTCCCATGTTTTTTTTTTTTTTTTTTTAAAGATTCTATTTGACAGAGCACAACCGCATACAAGCAGGGGAAGCAGGTCCCCCCACCCCCGCCGAGTAGGGAGCCGGACATGGGGCTCGATCCCAGGACCCTGGGATCATGACCTGAAGCGAAGGCAGACACTTAACAACTGAGCCATCCAGGTGCCCCAAATTCCTCCCATTTTTAATTGTTGGTAACTAATGCAAAAAAAAAAAAAATGTTTTTAAGTCCTAACACTGTTGGTTAAATGAAATCTTCTGTGGGCCGGGTCTGCCTTGGGTCATGAGTTTGTGATCTTTGTGTTTGTTTTCCCAAGAATCCTTATTTGATCCATGGCTGACTCCCGAGAAGGAAGATTTAGTTCCACCTGAGACTCCACAGGAACTCCGACAGGCTGATCCACTTGACATGAGGGAGAACTACAAATCTGGTCCCACCTCCTAACATCCCCTCTCTTTGGGGTGCTTTCCCCCCAGCCCCTTGTGCGCTCCGTTGGGCCAGGGCATCCTGTTGTGTTGTATTTGATGCGGCCTCTTTCACCTCAGAGCCTGCAGTATCCGCACTAGAGTGCGAGCCAGCTAGTAAGTTGGCAGTCAAGAGTTAATTTGCCTTTCGAGGAGTAGGTGAACAGCAATGCGTTGGAGGGTCATCTGGCTGGGTGCAGGCCAGACATTTGATGGACAAGCACAGCTGAGATGAAAATTTAGAAGTGGGCCCTGTCTTCTCTTGGGAAGCTTTAAGTAATAGCACTGAGAAGCCGTGTATTTTTAGGAGATGAATGGGGACACCTAAACTGTCTTTTTAGTATATGGTTTTAACGAGTAAAAGAATTGCTACAGCCCCAGACAGATTTTCAGAGGCAATAGGCACTTTTCTTACATTTCCCTCTCTCCATAAACTCCAGCTTCTCAGAGGTGGTGGGGGCACTTGAGCATAATTTCGAGGATGCTTCTTTCTTTGCTTGGTATGTGTGCTGTCCAGTTGCAGGGTCCCATTTTTATTTAGGTGATGTGTCAGGACTCTGAGCCACAAGCAATCAGCACCCAACTCAAACTGGCTTAACGAGCCCAAACTGGAATCGATTGGTTAGTGTGCCTGAAGATTCCACGTGTGGGTGCTTAAATCATGCAACTAGAAATCTCTGTGTCCTCGTCCTGCTTTCCTTTTGTTGTCTTTATTCACAGGCAGACTCCCCCTCCCCCCCACTTTGGGGGAAAATAGCTACCAGCAACTCCAGTTTTCTTTTCTTTTTTTTTAAAGATTTTTGAGAGCGAGAGAGAGAGAGAATGAGGGGAGGGGCATAGGGAGAAGCACACTCACTGTGGAGCAGGGAGCCTGACGCGGCACTCGATCCCAGGATTCTGGGATCATGACCTGAGCAGAAAGCAGTCGTTTAACTGACTGAGCCACCAAGGTGCTCTCCAGTCTTAACTTTCTATCTGCTTCCAACAAGGAGAAAGAGAGCATCTGTTCTCTGCAGCGTTGTTATGAACTTAAATTCCCATTGGTCCAGACTGGGTCATGTGTTCATCCTCGGGCCAATCACTGACTCAGGTTGGCCAGGCTTATATCCACTCCCACTCCTGATGAAGGGGTGGTGGAGGCGTCAGCGTCATTAAACCAAGGTGAGCAAGAGTGGGGGGGGCTCCTAAAAGTAGAGGGGTGGGTGTTGGGCAGGAAATGACAGAAAAAACAGATGTCCACCTTTAGGTGGGTGTTTGAAGCAGCCCTAACTATGGGAATGTATGTGTTTTCTAATCATCAACCATATTTATTGATCAGCTGGGTGCTGGGGAATCCGTAGTAAGCAGAATTGAGACCCTGCTTAACCAAGTGTTTGACCTTGGGCAAGTTAACTTATCCTGCCTTACTTAGATGAGGATGATGCTAATGCCTGTCTTGTGAAGAGACCGAGAAATAAAGCATGGAATGTTCCTAGCACAAAGCCTGGCATAAAATAAGCAGCCAATAAATTAAAACTGGTCCTATTCTTATTAGTATTGGGGAGAGTTCACTATACTCATTTCCTCTTTGCTAAGACTTATCATTGATTAACCCCTTGCTGCCCTACACCTGGGCTTGGGAGTCCCTGGAAGGCAGGGTCTCCTGTCTTTCTCTTGCGGTAGGGGCCCCATCAACATTTGTGGAGTTGAGATAGGCAGAATTACTGCTCCCAACAGCAGTGTTATAAAGCTGCTCCATGGTTGTTAGAACCCTTGGGAACTTTCAAACCTCCTTCCAGTTAGGATTTGGGTTTTCAGGCCTGATAAAGTTTTATTAGTGCTGACTAATATGCATTGTCCACTAGGTCAGTATTTAATTTGTCAGAACCTACATTTGTGCTGTCAACAAGGTCAATTTGATGGCATAGCTTTCTTCAGTTTTTAAGTTAGAAACAAGTGAGGAAACTTGCTGATCTGAATCACGGCAAACAGAATAAAATGTGAACTTATGAACTGGCTTAGCTGGGCCAATTTCCCTTCCTCTTTGCTGTCCTCTGCTTTCTCTTTAATGCTCAACTTGAAATCTGTCTTGAGCTCAGAGTTCTCTTCCTTCTTCCTTTCCCTCAATGGAACATCTTACTATCAGGGCGATTCATTTTTTTCCTGTGATGAATTAGCAGGTCTCTACTTAGGCCCATTTCAAAATGCTCTCTGTGTATACCAGAACACTTGTAACTTAGGCCACCATCTCTTCGTTGAAAGGTTCTGCTGGTTGAAGCAGCTTGGTCTTCACTGATTCCACAAATACTGATGAAATGGCTTCTTAGTAGTAGGCACTGTTCTAGGCACTGAGGATATAGCAATGAACAAGACCAAAAAGATCTGTGCCCTTACAGAACTTACATTCTGGAGAGAGGTCGAATGTGAACAAATAATTGTCAGGTGATGATCTGGAGAAAAATACAGCAGGTGGAAGGGATAGAGTGTGTATGTGTTGGGGGAGAGGCTATAATTTTAAATAGTGCTATGCAAGAAGGCCTTCATGGAAGGAGATGAGGGAGCAAGTGTGCAGAGACCTGGGGGAGAGGGTTCTAGGCAGAGAATGGCAAATGTGCGGGTTCTATGCTGGCCTGGGCCCCCTGGCCTTGTGGGCCTTTGTGACCCTATGTGATTTAACATTTTTAATTCTTTTTAAACAAGGGCCCCTGTTTTGTTTTACATGGGGGTCCACAAATTATATAGTTGATCCTGATGGTAGGAATGTGCTTGAAGTGTTGAGGACCCTTGACATGAAACTCTTTCCACAAATAAATCCATACCCATACTGGTCCAGGCTTCTGACTTGGGAGTGCCCCACTTCACCTGACTTATCTCCTTTCTGGGTCCTTAAGCTCTGATCCCAGTTTAAACTAAAAGGGACTTTGAAGGTGGAGGGCCAGCCTCTTCTGCTTCACACCAACTTCTTTTGCTGCCACCCACAGCACTCGCTCCCAGTCCTTTAGATGGGCATTTTTCTGCCTCCATTCCTTGCCAAAGTGCCCAGTGCAATCCCACCAGTAGGTGGTGAATGAGAATGGTTCTTGAAATTGGAAAGCTTGTTTTAAAAACCAAAAAGGAATGCCTGGGTGGCTTAGTGGGTCAAGCGCCTGCCTTTGGCTCAGGTCATGATCCCAGGGTCCTGGGATCGAGTCCCGCATTGGGCTCCCTGCTCCCTCCAAGCGAAGCCTGCTTCTGCCTTCGCTCTCCTTGCTTGTGCTTGTTCTCTCTCTGACAAATAAAATCTTAAAAAAAAAAAAAAACCCATTGGACATTTATTGTGCGTCTGCTGTGTGCAAGGCACTGTGCTGGTTAGATTGTGTAGTGTATCAGCCATGCATGCAATCAACAGAAACGTAACACTTTTTGCTTTTTCTCATCACAAGGCACGAGGATTAGGTTAAATGTGAAGAGATAACTTGGCTTTTTGTGGACTGTTTTGGAGCTTAACCACTCTTCATAACGTTGCTTCTCTGCAGAAATGATTTCCAAGTTCTAAATAGCTGATCTGCTAATGAACTTTGGAATACCTTAGGGGACTGTGTATGTTGCATTTTGTAGTCTCCCATCTTTATACTGTTGTATGTGATGACTTCTCTCTAGAAAAGATTTTAGCTCTGAGTGTAGACATCATTTCTTACACATTTGCACCTCTTCTCCCCCAGCATCTGGAATGGCCCTGATTTCAGATAGTGTTTTGAACATAAAACACCTTCTATCTTTTTAAGATTCTTATTTCAGAGAGAGCACAAGTTGGGGAGATACAGGGAGAGAGGGAGAAGCAGACTCCCCACTGAGCAGGGAACCCCACGCGGGGCTCGATCCCAGGACCCTGAGATCGCGACCTGAGCCGAAGGCAGACGCTTAACCAGCTGAGCCACCCAGGTGCCCCAAAACACCTTATTTCAAAAATGTTTTGCTTTTGGGGGCGCCTGGGTGGCTCAGTTGGTTAAGCGACTGCCTTCGGCTCAGGTCGTGATCCTGGAGTCCCGGGATCGAGTCCCACATCAGGCTCCCTGCTCGGCAGGGAGTCTGCTTCTCCCTCTGACCCTCCCCCCTCTCATGTGCTCTCTCATTCTCTCTCTCAAATAAATCTTTTAAAAAAGTTTTGCTTTTCTATATCTGTGAAAATATCACCTACTTACTGTAAAAATACTTAGGGAATTCAGAAGAAAGAAAAATCTTGTAATGCCATTGGTCAGAGGCTATGCTGTTAACGTTTTGATGTTCTGTCATCTTTTTAAAAATACATATTTTGAGACAAATTTGGGATTGTGAATGAATGCCTATTTAATCTTGAGTGTTTCAGACTCCCCCCCACCCCAATCAACCAGTTTTTTTTCTTAAGACCCAGGTGAAACTGGAATTCATTCTTTCTGATTGAGATTGCGTGGGTCTGCTCTACTCCACTTTTACAATAATTCCTTTAGAAAACAGTCTCCTTTCAGCCACAGATTTAGCATAAATACTATTGCATGTCTATTGTATGTTCGAGGTGCCTTTTTTGGTTTCTTAAAACACCACCTAGAGAGCTTTCGTGTTCCGTTTGTCCTGGAGATGTACATTGGGAACAAACCTTGAGGCCGTTTCTTCACTTTTCACTGATTTGGCTCTTAGTAATTATCCCTTCTTCTACTAAACAAGAGAAGACAGATTAAATTTCTAACAGTAAGGCACAAAACCAATCCATTTACAGAATTAGTCTTACATTAGCACATAGGAGTACAAATCAGCCTCCCTGGGGATGGATCTATTTGCAATTTCTTTTAGCATTTTTGGAGTAAGTCCAGCAGACTTTGGGAAAATCTAGTATTCGCTGACTTTGAATTAACAAAGTAACATGACCTCTTTGTGGGTTTGTGTGGTGTTTTTTTTTTTAATCCACCTAATTTAGGGTTGTGGTTCTTGATTTCTAGTGTGCCTGAGGATCCCTGAGGAAGAGATGTTTGAGCCCCACCCCTGGAAATTTGGGGTAACACAATTGGGGGCATTTTTTTAAAACTCCACAGATAGTCTTGATGTATAACACAGGACAAGAGTCACCATAGTGGTAAAGAATCAATATTTGAGCCATTGAAAAATTAAAAGCCAGGTTGTATTTAATCAAAACGGTGTTTTTCCTCACATTTGAAGCCATGTTAATACTTTAATGTCTTGGTTTTCTGTAGCATTATTGGCCAGTCTCACATTGCTTGGGCTATAAAAATAATGGACTAAACATTGTGGTCCTATTGATATTTTTAGTGTGACCAGGTTTCTCTATGTTAATATTTCCAGTGTCTTTAACCTCTTTCCTTCACTCTTGGAATTTCTTTGTTTCTGAAATGTCTACTTGTCTGCCTCTGTGTTTTTAAAACCATATAAATCAGAATTGGTTCATGTGGCCTAGCACTTTTCAGATGGCTGTGTGCTTCAGAACGGCCTAGGTGGAAGTCTGATAGCCCCCTTTAGAGGATAAGGTACTTCGCTGCATACTTGCAGCAGGTGGTATTGTTTACTTCTATTTACGAGCTGTGGGCAGGGCCCAGTGGGAGTGCTCCAGCCCCACTGTGAGTGTGTGCGTGCTTATTGGGCTAGCACTTCTGTCCAGCATGTGGCTCTACATCCCTGCCAAATCCTGGGTACCTATAGAAGAATGACATTTTCAACCACAGGGTCAAACGTGCTCCTAACTCTCAATCTTTTATAAGGTGTTTCCCAAGTGATCTGTTACTAATAACAAAGTGAAGTTTATGAATGACTTATTTAACTTTGAATCTAGTTTGTTCTGTCTCTTGGTTTAATAATGTCACTCCAACGTCATTCTACCTCCTTGAGTGGAGGACAGGGAAGGAGGTTAGCTAGACTCCTGTCTCCAGAGTTGTGCATCAGAGCCTTTGGGAATGTGTTGGATATAGAACTGTCCTGCATCACATCTACTTCGGGAAATCAGATTGGATTTTTCATGAAACGGACACTGGGATGGAGATTTGCCTGCAGGTGGTTTAGCAGGTTGGCCTTCCTCAGAAGCCCTGAATTGAGGCAATGGGGACAAGCCTTTGTACCTAGGTATTGACTAGTCACTGGATGCAGGCTGCCCTCCAGTAGGGGATGTAACCTTGGACGAGGCAGCTTGTTTGACCAAGGGTAGTGCCTAGGAAGTGCTTGACAGCTGAGCCAGTGAGCCAAGAGCAGGCAGCATCTGAGCATTTGGGACGATGAGTGTCGTGGATCCAGAAGGGGGAACCTGAGTGAGCCACTGCAGCATCTACTATAAGAACCAGTGATCAGATGTCTTGCCAAAGAGATTCCAAATGTGCAACATGAAACTTCAGCCTTTGGTTTCCTGACCTTGTGGGTCTACATAGATGTGGACCTTCCTTTATCACATTGGTTTCTTTTTTTCCCTGCCATTCCCCAACCACTGGTAGCAACAGGGAATCTGGAACTTGATTTGCAATTCTAAGGGCATAATGATTTAAAAGTTTGGCTTTGGGGTGCCTGGGTGGCTCAGTCCTTAAGCGTCTGCCTTTGGCTCAGGTCATGATCCCAGGGTCCTGGGATCGAGCCCCGCATCGGGCTCCCTGCTCGGCGGGAAGCCTGCTTCTCCCTCTCCCACCCCCCCTGCTTGTGTTCCCTCTCTCACTGTCAAATAAAGTCTTTTTAAAAAATAAATAAAAGCTTGGCTTTGTATTGTTGGTGTTTACATAATTCAGTGCTTTGAAACAGTTGTTGTCCCCCAGAACTTAAAAATTCTCAAGACCCATCACAACGTGACCAGTATGGCATTTCAGATCCTTTGTTGGTGTGGGGGCCATAACACCCCTGACTGGTCATGTGCACCCTGGTGGCTGCCTCCTTTTCCTCCACTGTACACTAGAGCAAATCCTTCTCTAGTTGTTACCATGGTATAGCGTCTTAAAATTGCTGATTCTCTTTGAAAAGTTCTCTCGAAAAAGACCTATGGTGTGGACACTCCCATTGTTCAGACTCCTTAGTGACTTTGCATCCACCATGCCATCCCCTCCCTGCTGTCGCCAGCAATCCTCTGCTTGTGGTAGGACAGGGGGAGACAAAACTTTCTGTGTAAACAAGCTGGTAGAGGAGTCACCTGGAATGTGGATCTAATCCACAAATGCTTGTTGAAGGGGGAAAAAAAGGGAGCCAAAGTGCCACTCCAGGAAAGAATATAGCCGTATCAATCCGTTATTGTGTGCTTTGCCCTGGTACTTGCCCCATGCCCTTTCCATGTATTATTTCATTTTATTCTTGTAACTACCCTATGAGTAGGTACGCTCTCTCTTTTACAGATGAGGAAGCTGAGACCTGGAGGTATTTAGCCTGGTCACATGGCGAGTCAAGTGGCAGAACCAGGATTATCCGTTTGAATCTTTGTTCTGAACCTCCATCCCAGAGGTTGTGGGGGTTGGGATCAAAAAGGCCGGTGGCAGTGTTGTGGTTCTGCTGGGGTAGAGGTACTGGGGTAGAGGCACTGTGCTCCAGGAGGAGAACAGAGAATCGGCCATCTGAATGGGCAAAAGGGGGAAGGCTCCTGCCACCGCAAGTGTGACTTTTCTACACCAGAATGACTAAAAATAAAGGTGCTATCTCCTGTTTCGTTACAGTAGTGTCCTGTCCAGAAACCAGGTGATAGTCCTAAACCGGGGGCTGATTGAAGAAAGCAGTGCCTGGTGTCTCTAACAGTGTAAAAGCTAGATCTGCGTTCACTTTGCATGAGTGCAGGCTTTTCTTTGCCTTCATCCTACTTGTATGAGGATAAGCAGCGTTATTCTCTTGTTTCTCTACCAAGCAGGTAAAGTAGGCTTCTTCACCTCACCATAGTCAAATAATCCAAAAGAGAAAGCAGAAGGAAGTCCACGGGTCACAAACGATAGTCTGGTTTTGTGTGTGGTTTTCCTCAGCTGGTGGTGGGTGACACCCCTCTCCCCCGCCTCGGTTGTGTTGGGTCGTCTCAGGTTATATCTGGGCCAAGTGAGAAAGTGCTGCCTCTTTTCCTCCATGAGTGAAGCCAATTAATTGTAAGAGGGGACCCAGCCTGACATTAGACTAAGACTTTCCATTATTTTTTTGGGCAGGGACCCCTTTGCCTTCTGATTACACTTGCAGATTTTTTTTGTTTTTTTCTCTCCCCGCCCCCCGTATGGCCAACATTTCTTTGCCGATTTAACATTCTGTACTGTCTTTGCCCACAGAGAACTGTCAACTCTTGCTCTTTTTCCCTCCAGAGATCCTTTTTGGCTCTCATACTTAGCCTTGCACTGTTTTCGTGAAGTTGAATACATTTCCCTCTTATGCCTTGCATTATCTTTTAGCTCTGAGACTCCTCGATGAATGGAAACATGATTTCACAAAAATCTTTACCCTGGAACTTGGTAGGGGCTAAATCAGTGCTCACACTCCCTTAAAAATGCTGAGTCTATTTTCAATTTTCAGACTGCAGCCTTGTGGTATAGGACTATTGTATTTGAGTGGTGAATTAATAATTTGCTTGCAACCTGTAAGTCACTGATGTCAGCCAAAGCTTATTAAAAATGAATTTTATTTAAGGAAGTTCCATTGAGACAAACAGCCCACTTTCCCTAGCTTTGCAGAAATACATGCAAAAGGGAGCTTTAGCAGGTGGATTTGGGAACAGGCAGAGGGGCACGTATACACACTTGGCTTTCTTTCTGCTTCACACTCCTATTTCTTTGTGCAACCAGGATTGTCATGACAGCCTTATCTCTCAAATAAAGCCCGTTACCTCATCCCTAATTGCTTATCCGAAGGCAGGCGAGCTCTAATTTCTCCACATTAATAAATGACACCGAAGAAGAACAGCTTTGTTTGCACTGGCTCACTCAGGTTAACCAGTGTAGGCCCCTGAGTGCATTAGGAAACGTGTGTTTCTCCAGTGGCCAAGGGGAGGTGGTGCTCACCTCCTTTAAGAGCAGCATTTCGTTTGTTTACTTCTTGTTCATCTTCATAGCCCTGTTCTTTTCCTGATGAAACCACTTTAGTGACCTAGGCCAGCATTTTCTCTGGCTGTGGGGGCTCACTGCCCTCCCAAGTCGGGTGTAGTAGGAGTTGTCCTGGGGGGACCAGTGGCCCCTTTGATTTCAAGGCTCCCTTTCTTGGCTGCCCACCACTCAACTTTCCTTAGAGGCCACGAGACTTTCTACAACCTTTGCACTGATTCCTGTGGCATACCCCAGATTGTGAGTTGGCACCCTTGCTTCTCCTTTTTGAAGCCTTATGGGAAATGGTCTTGTGGATTTTCTGAGTGAATGTGAGGAGGGTGGGCTTGTGGCAGTGAGAAAATTCAGTGGCTCTCAGGTCTGATGGCTGCCCCATGGGGTAGTGAGAATGTGTGCCTCCCCCAGGGACAACAGCACCTCTGTCCTTCCCACCGAAGAGTATCTCTTGCTGTATAAAGGAGCGTTTTCATACCTCCGAATTGTGAACTTATTTCCCTTTCCTTTTTCTCTTCAGAATGAAATGGATGATGTGCCCTTCTTTGATATCCAACTGCCTTATGAACTGGCAATCAATATATTTCAGTATCTGGACAGGAAAGAACTAGGAAGGTGCGCACAGGTAAGCGATTATTAAACTAACGTTCAAGATTTCCTTCTGCTTGTAATGCAAGGCTAAGCAGCTCTTGGGTAACAGAGATTTACTTATCAGAATTGCAACATTTAAAGAATTAATGAAGTGGATAGCAACTTTCCTTGAGGGAACGCAACCTTGAACTGGAAGGATTGGGTTCCTTATCACCGCTTGGTGTTTATCTTTTTGTGGCCATCTGTTCAAGAGCTCTGTTCTTCCTGCAGTCTGAGTTATGGTCGACCTGTGGCTGACAACTCTGCTGGCCTTTATAGAGCTAGCCTGAGCTGTTAATGTCCTCACCATTAATGCAAAAATGCCAGCCCTTGGTTAAATCAAGCCAATTGTTAGGTGGAGAGCTGAAGGTCAGCCAGGGGACAAAACAGTGACGTCATGTATTAGGCATATCGTCCAAATGACCCTTTAAACACTAGAATTCCACTCCGTGAGGTGTGAGACGTGAGAACAGAGACCCCCTGAGGGAAGTGCAGATCTGTGTCCCCCATCTCCTGCTTGTTCTGAGGCATATGCCCATGGGGCGGCATGGTGGCACTTACCGTCCAGGCCACACTTGACTGTGTACATGAATCACAGGAGATCTTGATAAAATGCAAATTCGGACTCAGGAGATCTGGGGTAGGGCCTGATATTCTGCATTTCTAACCAGGTAATACCCTTGTGGCTTTGACCGCACTTTGAGAGGCAAATTAAATTAGGTCTCTTGTTCACTTCTTTTTGGTGAAGAGTGTAATGGGTGAAGTGTGTAATTTCTCGTAAGTTGAATGTATGATTGCTGACCATTTGGCTTTCGTGGACAGCTGTATTCCCCAGAAGACCCTAGAGTATTCATTGTCTCCAACTCCAAGACTTAATTTGTCTAGTGGCTACCATTTCCTATCCCTGGATTCTAGACTGCATTTTATACATGTGTCTACACCCTTAAAGGAGAGGGATAGGTAAAATGGAGTGGTACCAGAACTGTACACTAAAATTCCAGGGGCGCCTGGCTAGCTCAGTCAGAGGAGCGTGCAACTCTTGATCTTGGGGTTGCGAGTTTGAGCCCCAGGTTGGGTGTAGAGATTACTAAAAAAATAAACTTAATAAAAAATTTTTAAAAATAAAAAATTTTTTACAATGTGAAGTTAAAAACATTAAGGCAGTTTGAGAGGTGCAAACTGTAGCCAAATTGAGACTCTAGAGCTTGCTACCTCTGGTAGTTCAATGAAGTCACACACAATACAGGACAATTTAAAAAGTTGCTGGTTTTACACTATATGAAGCAGTTTGCTTAATCAAAATTTTCTACCTAGATATGAATTTGAAAAAGTTTTCAGTATTCTTGATTGCCACAATATTAAGTGGGGGTGTTGGCAGATATTTTTTGATGCAGAGTCTGGAATCTTTAGGAAATGATGGAAAAAATTATTCCAGGGCTAAAATTCACTAAATAAAAATGTACTGAAATGTAAACCATGCTTAGAGCCTATCAGTTGCATTAAGCAAGAGTACCTATATTGTCTTCTTCTTTCCGTTGGAAATTGGATTTGTTCTATTCTAACTTTACACTTTGGCCCTGTTCCCAAGAGTCGAAAACAAGGGTGTAGCTAAATGAGTCCAACTCCTGGATTTCAGCCTGATGCTGTTAGCCGAAGTCTTGGAACAGGGTCTAATAGCTAGCTGCTTTCCACAAAGTCAGCATTAGATGATAAAATCTTCATTCTTGATAGGGAGCTGCTGTTTAAGGAGTCCTTTCTTTTAACACTGCTTTTTGCTCTCCTGCTTTATAGAGGGCCATGTGGCTTTCACATCTGCTGCTGGTTTTCTCATCCAAAGAGTTTATCAGTGAAAGATAGGATCTAGTGGAAGAAGAGATACCCCTTTTGGTACAAGGGGGCTGCATTTCATGATAGATTGGTTATGCTGGTGAGATTATTCTGCAGGTGTGAACAGTTTAATTTGCAACACAGTGGTCCAATTGTCCACCAGAATTCTTCCCTCTTTGGCCAGTTGGATTTGTTTTTTTTGTTTTTCATTTCAACCTAATTTTTAGAGCACACATAAAAGCATAAAAAATATTCTTAACCAGAACCCCTAAGGTGGCTCTGGTCTATGAAGCCAGGATTTTATTTAATAGTGTCATGAGGATGACAATGGATGGCCTGTAATATTTAGAATTGGCTTTGTTTTGGTTTTTTATTTTTGTTTTCTTTTGTTTTTTTTCAAGCATTAAAATACAACCACAGGGGCGCCTGGGTGGCTCAGTTGTTAGGCGTCTGCCTTCGGCTCAGGTCATGATCCCAGGGTCCTGGGATCGAGCCCTGCATCAGGCTCCCTGTTCAGCGGGAAGCCTGCTTCTCCCTCTCCCACTCCCCTGGCTTGTGTTCCTGCTCTCGCTATCTTGCTCTCTCTCTCTGTGAAATAAATAAAATCTTAAAAAAAAAAAAAAAATACAACCACAAAGTAATAAACATAAGTAGCATTTTCATTTGTTTCTTGTGGTGTTTTTATTATTGAAACCAGGGAAAAAGTCTTTCTGTTGAGTGGAATGTCCTGCTGCTTTTGGATGTGATTTTAGAGGGGGCTCACTCTGTCTGTCCCTCTCTCTCTCTCTCTCTCTTCTCTTTTAATCAAGCCGCCTTAGGATTTCAGTGAAATTGGGCCAGTTATAGAGGAATTGGCACCATGAACTATATGTGTGCCCTTGGAGAAAACCTGTTTCCTTAGATCTTTATGCCAAATTGGTAACTAACAGTAAGGAACCCGGATTGGGAAGGACTTCTTGAGATTTAATTATGCCACAAAGTATGCTGGAGAAGTGATTTTGCTCTGACTTTGTCTCTTTTCTGCATCCCCTCATTTTCTGCTTTGTAGGTTTTAAGCTTTCAGGACTAAAGTCCCACTACATTTGTTTGTGATCCTTGTGTACTTCTGATGCTGACCTTTCTAGCTCCTTGCTATCAATAGTTGTCTCTTGCGGGATTTAGTGTCCCTGTGGGAGTGTTTCATGCTGAAATGTCTCGAAAACA
This sequence comes from Phoca vitulina, assembly GCF_004348235.1. Taxonomy (NCBI): domain Eukaryota; kingdom Metazoa; phylum Chordata; class Mammalia; order Carnivora; family Phocidae; genus Phoca; species Phoca vitulina. Next base: position 3,319,034 of record NW_022589749.1, on the reverse strand, counting down.
GTGTAGCTTTTAGTAAGCAAAGTTATGCATTGGGCGATTCATCGAACAGCTTTATCTTGCTACTTATAATTTTATGGTTTTGTGTGTGTGCCCACAGGGTTCCTGGCACTCTAAAAACAATGTTTTAAAATGGATAACAATTACAAATTGTTGAATTGAAAATTACAATTTTTTTTTAATGGGAAGAGTAAGCTGTTATAATAGGAATTGTAATTCTGAGAAGTAATGGTTTTAGGATTTACTAACATTCATTTTTAAAACTTTTGAAATAATTATAAATTCATGGGTAGTTGCAAAAGATAGTCTGGAGAGGCCCTGTGTTCTCTTCCCCCAGTTTCCTTCATTGACAATATCTTGCCTACAGAGTAATATCAAAGCCAAGAAACTGACATTAGTACAGTCCATAGAGCTTAACTCCGATTTCGTCAGTTTTACGTACACTTATTTGTGAGTGTATTTAGTTCTATGCAGTTTTATCACAGGTGTGGATTTGTGTGACCACACAGTTAAGGTACACAACATTCATCACAAGGATATTTTGTGCTGCCTCTTATGGGCCGGCCACCTCTACCTCCCTTCCCATCCCTAGCCCCTCACAACCACCATTCTGTTTTCATCTCTATAATTTTGTCTTTTTTTAATTTTCATTTTTATCACAGTTTATTTATGTGTATTTCCTAAAGTATAATTTTAGAAATCTAGCTGCATAGATGATAATGTCACATTCTTCAAGTAAGAAGTAGAAAAATGTGAATAAAGGAGGCAGTAAAGAAAGAAAGGGTAGGGATGGAGGTTAAAAACTTAAGATGTATGATAAAATTGGCAAGCAAGAAGTAGGTGTTACCAAAATCTGGAACTAAAGCTTGCTATATTAGATTATGATATTTTTTGTTTTTAAGTAGGCTCCATGCATGTAGAGCCCAGTGCAAGGCTTGAACTCAGGACCCTGAACTCAAGACCTGAGCTTAAGTCAAGAATCAGAGGCTTAATCAACTGAGCCACCAGGCACCCCAATATTTCAAGTTTTTAAGTAGGCTCTACATCCAGCATGGAGTACGAACTCACAACCCTGAGATCAAGAGTCGCTTGCTCTACCCACTGAGCCAGCTGGGTGCCCCTGATATTTCAGGTTTTAAGGAAAATGTGATCTTATGATCTTCCCAGATAACCAAATAGGAGCAACTAAAATCTGAGGTTTTATTTAGCTAAAGATTTTCGTGAAGTCTTTAAAGTTGGGAATCTCCAGCCAAGTGCTGCTGGATTGATTTTTTTTTTTTTCAAATTTAGAAATATTTTGTTTATTGGGTATTTGTTTTTTGTTTTTGGGGTTTTGTTTTGTTTGTTTGTTTTCTTTCTTTCTTATAGCAGACCTAACTCTGAAAACCTGTAACTATTGGCAGGGTTCCTTTTGTTCTTCACTTTGCCTTTGTCACCTGACTCTGTCTCCAAGGGAAACACATGCCTGCCCAGGACTCAGGCACCCTCAGGGGTTTCCTTTTAATTCACCAGGTTGTGGGGGGGGCCCCCTTTAGGGGGGGGGGGGGGTAACAGGTGGGGGGTGACACCTGGGTGGCACAGTCGGTTAAGTGTCCGACTCTTGTTTCGGCTCAGGTCATGATCTCAGGATCATGAGATTGAGCCCCACATTGGGCTCCGCACTCGGTGGGGGAGTCTGCTTGAGATTCTCTCTCCCTCTGTCCGTGGGAGGGGCATGTGCTCATGTTCTTGCACTTGCTCATGTGCTCTCTCAAATAAATAAATCTTTTTAAACTTAATGGGGTGACAGAAAAGCAGCCACTCTGGGAGGAAAGATGGGGAGCTAGGTGAAAGAAGAATGGCAGAGCGTCGATAATTATTTGAACTGAGTCCTGGGGACTTGAGGTTCTTTACAATGCTCACTTCATTTTTTTGTGTGTTTGAGGTTGTCTATAATTAAAAAGTTTACAAGAAGAAAAAAAGCAAGAGCTAGTATTTAATAAGAAAGTCCGAGCCTCGGGCACCTGGGTGGCTCAGATGGTTAAGCGTCTGCCTTCGGCTCAGGTCATGATCTCAGGGTCCTGGGATCGAGTCCCGCATCGGATTCCCTGCTCAGCGCAGAGCCTGCTTCTTCCTCTCCCTCTGCCACTCCCTCTGCTTGTGCTCTTCTGTCTACCTCTCTGTCAAATAAATAAATAAAATTAAAAAAAAAAAAAAAAGTCCGAGCCTCTTGAGGGCAGTACATGCAAGAAGCTGACCAGTGAAAATAAAAGCAATGCAATTTTTTTAAGTGTTGAACTTTTAAAAGTTGGACTTCTTCATCTCATTCAGTTATTCACAGGGCCTACTATGTGTCCTGTAATACTCTGGACAGTGCAGCAGAGAACAGAACATAAAAAAAAAAAAAAACTCACCGCTCAGAGCTTACTTTCTATGCACAAAACACCCAGTTAAGTAGAGTGTGTTCCAGATGGTGGAAAGTGCTATGGAGAAAATACAAGCCCACAGAGGTAATATGGCCAGGGAAGACCTCACAGAGAGGGTGACCTTTGGGCAAAGACCTGAAGGAGGGAAGAATGAAGCTGTGCAGGTCTCTGGCAGAGAGGCCTAGAGGTGGAGCACACCTGTTATGCTTGAGGAATAGCAGGGAGGTCAGAGTGCCTAGGATGTGGTAGATGGAATAATGCCCCTTCCCCAAGATGTCCACGTCCTGGTCCTCAGAACCTGTGAATATGTTACCTCTTACGGTAATGGGCCTTTGCAGATGTGAGGAAGTTAAGGATTTTGAGGTGGAGTGGTTATCTTGGATGATCCAGGTGGGCTCAGTGTAATTACAAAGCTCCTTATGAGAGGGAGGCTGGAGGTCAAAGGTAAGATGCTGTGTTGCTGGCTTTGAAAATGGAGGAAGCGGCCACAAAGCCGAGGAATGTAAGCTGGCCTCCAGAAGCTGGAAAAGAGAAGGAAACAGATTTTTTCCCTGAAGCCTCCAGAAGGAATGTAGCCCTGCCACCTATACTTTGATTTTTAGACTTCTGGTCTCCAGAACCATAAGAGAATACATTTATACTGTTCTTAGTCACTAAGTTTGTGCTAATTTGTTAGAGCATCAATAGGAAACCAATACGGGTGAGGGTATAATGAGAAGATGGGGATAAAAGGAAGAAGAAATAGTTAAAATGTGAAAAGGCACTTAAATCCATTAAAAGAACTTGAACTTTTATTCTGAGAGAGGTTGGAAGCCATTCAAGTGTTTTGAGTAGAGAAGTGACAAGGTTTGACTTAGAGGGGTCATTTTGGCTGCTATGTGGAGACTAGAGCGAAGCGGGGGGACAAGGATGCAGCAGGGAGACCAGTGAAAAAGCTACTGAACTAACCCAGACAAGAGAAGATGGTGGCTTGAAGTGCGTTGAACCAGTAGAAGTGGGTAGAGTCAGGACTGCTGATGGGCTAGGTGTAGGGAGAGAAAGGGGAGTCAACAGGGACTCCAGGGTATTTGGCCTGGACAACTGGGCGGATGAGATTGTTGTTACTGACAAGGGGAAGACTGTGAGATGAGAAAGTTTTGGGGGAAGATCAGTAGTGGGATGTGAGGCTAGAGATATGAATTTGGGAGCTGGCAGCACATCATTGGTATGTATGTATTTTTAATAGACTTATTTCTGAGGAGAGCAGGAGGAGGAGGAGAGGGGGAGAGAGAGAGAATCTCAAGTAGACTCCTCACTGAGCACGGATCCTGATGTGGGGCTTGATCTCATGACGCTGAGATCATGACCTGAGCTGAAATCAGGAGCCAAGAACTGGACACTTCTTAACTGATTGAGCCACCCAGGTGCCCCACCCACATCATTGGTATTTAAAGCCAGGGAACTGGATGAGGTCATTAGGGAAGTGAGTGTAGATGGAGGGGGATTTAGGGATTGAGCCCTGTCATGTGCCAAGATGAAGAGTTGGAGAAGGTGTTCCCTGTGATGTGGGAAGAAACCTGGAACACATGGTCCCCTGGAACCAAGGGATAACCTTTTCAAGGAGGAGAAAATGATCAGAGGTATTAAGTGTCATCGTTAGTCAAATAGGAGGACTGAGAAATGACCGTCGGGTTTAGCAACTTGGAGGTCACTGGTGACCTTGACCAGAATCCATGGCACAGTGAGGGGCGAAAGTGAGCAGGTTCATGAGTGAATGGGGAGAAAGGCAATAAGGACATTGAGATAAGGAGTGTATGTGGGACTGTCTGTGCATGATATGTCCTCTCCAAGTAGACTTGATTTGTGAACATGTAACTAGAACAATGATGTGTTCCCCCCTGTTGTGGGCCTCACTGGTAACCCTAATCCAGGCAGAGTTAATAAAGCTAGTTTTTGAGCCAAGAGCTTTTTTTTTTTTTTTTTTTTAATGCTGCAATTCACAGTGGTGCTATAAAGCAAAATGCTGGAGACACTTTTATTAGCAAATTCTCACAGCTGAGGCTCACTCAGTGGGGCTTTTACTGGGCAGGGCCATTCCAATCCTAGTGTATTAAAGAAAGACCATTAGGCCTTTGGAAAATTCAGGCTTGTAAATTTGCTAGATTTAATATAATGTAAGAAATCAAAACTCTTAGCTTTCCTTTTGGTGAGGCTCTTTAAAATTGTGAAAGTTTATTTAGGTCTTGTTTGTTTTGGTTTCTTTTTTTTCCAAGATTAAAAGACATTCTTAGAGCCTGTCACTTTTGTGCCCCTTTAAAAAGAAGGGGAGAGAAAAGGCACCCTCCCTTTACAGTTTGCCAAAGAAATTGTTGGCACATTTCTGCGTTTAATACCTAATTGTAGGTACAGTCTTGATCCCTTTTTGGAAGTAATTCTCACCTCTAGCTTTTATAAATCCCTCAAAGAGATCATTGTTTGTTATCCAGGGTTTTAACTTTATCCTGAATATTACTTTCCACAGAATAAGCCCAGTGATCTAGGGGTTAGCAGTGGGAATGATGCACCGAAACATCAACTTTTTGTTCTCCATTTTTCATCCTGTAACCCTGTTATACAAATTTCAGATCATGTTATTTAAAGTGACTTGGCATTTTCTTTGAAGCTGATAGAAAAATCTGTTTTCTGCTTCCAGTGTTCTCAAGGTCTGATATATTTGGGACTCCTTGAAAGTCTCACTGAAAAGTGCCTCCGTTTTAAAGTGGCTGAGAACTGTATGGTTTAGTAGATCTCATGAAAACTCATCCAGAATGTTTTTAATTGGGATTTTCTAGTTTGTAGTCACTGAGCCTTGGATTTGGATTTTCTTAAAATGCTGCTGATGATTGAATGGCTCCATCTACTAAAAAGCAGCCTTGTAGCTAATTTTTGGACTCCCAAATTAAAGCTATTGCCCTGTACTTGGGGCGGGGCTTGGGATCCAACCTGTAGCTTCCCCACCCTGAGGGAAAGGTGTCATGCACAAGGTATCTGTTTGGCAGGTAGATGAGAATTTCTGGTCTTCGTGTCCAACACATACCTTCATCAGTTCACCAGTAGGCCATATTGATGTTCTCTCAAGTGTCTTCTGCAGAGTACTAGGCTTTTGAGACAGTCCTCGCAAGAAGAGTTCAGGAGCCAAATAAGTTTGGGGAATGCAGCATCTCCTATCCTTCTGAGAGATCTACAACACATGTCTGTCTATAAAAAGCTCTCAGAAGTTCTTCAGCAAATAACCCTGCTTGGTTTTGTTTAAACTAGTGTTCCCCAAACTCATTTGACCATGGAATCCTTTTTTTAAGATAACTTACTAACCCCCTGAGGAGCTGCTGTTCTGAGCATGCTTTGGGAAGTGCCGGTCTATGTAATAATGCCTACCCATTATATGATCTCTTAGCTACTCTGAGTCTTTCATCCAGTTACATTTCATAGTTTTTACAGAATTTTACATTTCATAATTCTTACCAAAAAGGCTCATGGTATCCCAAGATCAGAGTGAGCTGCCCTGGGTTTAGTGAGCACTTTCTGCCCTTGAGGACCCATTAGGGTCTCTGTATGTTAGCCCTTCACTTCTCCTTTAATCCTGAATTCCAGAGGTTTGGTAGGGAGGTACTCTACCCTGGAACTATTTGAGTTGTGGCCTGGCTCCATTACAGCTGATGTTGGTCTGTCCCTGTCTGCTCTTCATGATTGCCTAGTTCTCAGCCTCACTCTGGCACGGACAGATGGACAGACACCAGTCATGTCCCGGGCAGGCTCAGCTGTGGCCCAAACATGCCAAAAATAAAACTGTGGTGTTCTGTCTAGTCAAAACCAGAGCTCCAGTGTTACTGAGTCGTTATCCCATTCTTTATTGCCTGACCACTTGTGATCAGATGAGGGTTTGTTTCCCTGACGCCCTTATGGCTAAGATGGAGAAGTGTGGGATGACAGTGTGGTTAAGTGGATTTGTAACTGATGCTGTGGCCATGCCTAGGGTGGGCTGCTTAATGGATCCATGTCAGCTGAATGGGGGGGGGTGGTATGGGGAGGACTCTAGTGGTTTGCCATGGGCTCTGTCCTCAGCCCCATCCGGGTTAACTTTTTTTTTTTTTAATTAAGACACACAGGCCCACAGACCATATTTTGCAGATGACTTCTGTATGGGAAAAGTAGCTAATGCAAAAGATGACAGAAGTGGGGTCAAAGATCTAAAATGATGTGGGGGTGGGTGCAGTGAGCTGGGGTTTAAAATGGGACTTAAAATCAGATAAAAAAAAACTAACAGTGAAAGTAAGAAGTGGGGACTTTTATATTTAATTGCAGTTTGTGTTTTAAAAAACTCTAAAGAATGGGGGCACCTGGGTGGCTCAGTCAGTTTTTTGGCTCAGGTTCTGATCTCACAGTTGTGAGATCAAGCCCTGTGTGGGGCTCCATGCTGGGCATGGAGCCTGCTTAAGATTCTCTCTCTGCCCATCCTTTCCTTTCTCTCTCTCCTCCCCTCCCCCCTCTTAAAACAACTCTGAAGAATGGTGGAGACCAAATTCAGGTTGCCCCTGTGGCAGGGGAGAGGGTACAGACAGAGATGCACAGGAGTTCAAACTTACTAGTAATATCTTATTAAATGGGGTGACAAGTCCATGCATGTTTGTAATATTTATTTTTGTTCGACTTAAACGTTTAATAAACAGACTCCAAAAGCTTTGGTGGACTATTGGTTTAGTAGCCATGATGGGGTCTTTACAACAAATGAAGCAGCAGATTAGTGTCTGATAAAATTCTTCTGTTCATGGCACTTGAGAGCCCACATTTGGGGTGTTGTTTTGTCCTGAGTATCACATTTGAAGAGGTATGCTGTATATGCACAACTATTAGGTTCAGAGATAAGGGGTATGGGAACTAGTCTAGTCCTAGGACAGTTGGTTGAGGGAAATGGGTGATATTTAGGCCCCTGAATTGACTAAGGAGAATTAGGATGGTGTCTTTGGCCTCTTGAGAAGCTGTCAGGTGGAAGAAGGAAGAGATTTCTTCAGATAGGCAAAATTAGGGCCATGGGTGGAATCCCTTTCTAACAGCCAGACGGCTTTGTAGTAGATCAGACTGATTTGGAAGGTCCGGTCTCTGCAGAAGCCTCTCGCCAACCAGGGCTGCTAGAAGGAGCCCTCCTGTGGTGAGGAGCTACTCCTGGTTGATCTCCAAGACCCCTCTTACTACTTCAGTTTTTCTTTGTTTTTTTTTAAGATTTTATTTATTTATTTGACAGAGAGAGACACAGCGAGAGAGGGAACACAAGCAGGGGGAGTGGGAGAGGGAGAAGCAGGCTTCCCGTGGAGCAGGGAGCCCGATATGGGGCTCGATCCCAGGACCCCGGGATCATGATCTGAGCCGAAGGCAGATGCTTAACGACTGAGCCACCCAGGTGCCCCGATGATTCACTTTTTTTTTAATTTTATTATGTTATGTTAGTCACCATACAATACATCATTGGTTTTTGATGTGGTGATCCACGATCCATTGTTTTCGTATAACACCCAGTGCTCCATGCAGTACGTGCCCTCCTTAATACCCATCACCGGGCTAACCAATCCCCTCTCCCCCCTCCCCTCTAAAACCCTGTTTGTTTCTCAGAGTCCATAGTCTCTCCTGGTTCATCTCTCCCTCCAATTGCCCCCCCCGCCCATTTTTCCCTTCCTTCTCCCAATGACCTCCATGCTATTCCTTATGTTCCACAAATAAGTGAAACCATATGATAATTGACTTTCTCTGCTTGGCTTATTTCACTTAGCATAATCTCCTCCAGTCCCATCCATGTTGATGTAAAAGTTGGGTATTCATCCTTTCTGATGGCTGAGTAATATTCCATTGTATATATGGACCACATCTTCTTTATCCATTTCAATGATTCGCTTTTTAAGGGTGAGAAAACAACATCCCCAAAGTCATAGAATTTGGTGTTTTGAGGGACATTTCAGGATGTCTGATTCCTCCACCAGTGAGGAGGAAAGAGGTACAGAGAAGTTTAGTGATTTTGTCATAATACCACAGCTAACTAGTTGAAAGACCAGACAATAGAATCCAAGGTTTTTGTTTTTGTTTCACAAGTGTAACTGTTGTTTTATTGTGTGTGTGTGTTTTTATTTTTTATTTTTTAAGATTTTATTAGAGGGTGCACAAGCGAGTGAGAGAGAGCAAGAGCAGAGGGAGAGGGAGAAGCAGACTCCCCGCTGAGCGGGGAGCCCAACGTGGGGCTCAATCCTAGGGCCCTGGGATCATGACCTGAGCTGAAGGCAGAGGTTTAACCAACTGAGCCACCCAGGTGCCCCTGTAGCTGGTTTTCTATTATATCATGCTGCTCCTTGGATAATGTAGGTGATCTTGAAGCATGTTCCTAAAAACTTGATCAAATATATATATATCCCTATCACTTTAGGTCTCCTTGGGGACATCATTATATAAAGGCACTCCACTTTGAACTCTTCAGTACAGTATAGATTTATTTTGAATATAAAGAATTCCCTTACTTTAATTTTAAATTGTTTGGGTTTCTGGTTTGCATGTGGTTTTTGTCCTTTATCCTAGTACTAGGATACCACCTTGATGTTTGTATGTTCAACTGACCCTGCATTCCTGAGACAAATTGCATGTGGTCATGACGTATAACCCTTTTTGTACGTTGCTGGATTCAGTTTTGTGTATATTCATCAGGGATATTGGTTTGTGGTTTTCTTGTGAGGTTTTTGTCTGGTTTGGGTATCAGAAATACTGGCCTCATAGAATGAGTTGGGATGTCTTCCCTCTTCTATTTTTTAGAAGAGTTTGTGAATGATTGGTTATTCATTAATCTTCTTAAACATACGGTAGAATTCTTTTAAAATTTCTTTTAAACATTTAGAATTAACCAGTGATGTCATCTAGGTCTGGGCTTTGTGCAAAGGTTTGTTTTGTTTTTTTATCACTAATGTAACCTCTTTACTTATTATAGAGTTATTTAGATTTTGTTTCCTCATAAGTTAACTTCAGTACTTTGTGTCTTTTTCTAAGCATTTGTCCATTTCATCTAGTTTATCTAAGTTGTTGACGTATAATTCATAGTATTCCTTTATAACACTTTATTTTTGTGGTTGATAATGATGGCCCCTCTCCTTCTTGATTTTAGTAATTTGAGTCTTCTCCCCCACTCGCACCCTCCTCTTGGGTCAATCTAGCTGAAGATTTGTCGATTTTGGTCATCTTTTTAAATAACCAGCTTTTATTTGCTTCATTTTCTCTTTTTATTTCACTCATTTCTGTTGTAATTTTTCTTTCTGCTTGCTTTGGGTTTAGTTTTCTAGTTTAAGTTGGAAGGCTAGGTTATGGATTTTATATTTTTTAAAATATAGGAGTTTATAACTGTATACTTCCCTCTAAGTACTGCTTTCACTGGGCCTCATAGGTTTTGTATGTTCCATTTTCATTTTCACTCCTTGAAGAATATTTTCTAGTTTCTTCAACTTCTTTGACCCATTGGTGGTTTAGCATGCTAACATTTGTTAGTGTGTTATTTAATTTCCACACATTTGTGAATTTCCCAAATTTCTTTCTGTTACCAATTTCTGATTTCACTTCATTGTGGTCAGAGAACATACTTTGTATAATTTTTTTGGTTCTTTTGAACTTAGATTTTATAGCCTAGTATATGGTCTATCCTGGAGAATCCTCTATTGCACGTGAGAATAATGCTCAAATTATTGAGTAAAATGTTCTATGGATGTCTCTTATGTCTAGTTGGTGTATAGTGTTGTTCAAGTCTTACATTTCTTTGTTGATATTCTACTTTTCTATCCATTACTGAAACTGGGTATTGGAGTCTCCCAGAATTGTTGAATTGTCCATTTCTTCCTTATCACTTTTTGCTTCTTGTATTTGGGGCCTCTGTTTTTAGGTATACATGTTTACAATTGTTAGGTCTTTGTGATAGATTGGCCCTCATTATAAAAATATCCTTTGTCTCTGGTAACCATTTTTTTTCCTAAAATTTAAGTGATATTAGTATATGCACTCCAGCTCTCTTTCAGATATTGTTTGCATGGTATATTTTTTTCCATCCTTTTAATCTATTTGTGCATGTGAATCTAAAGTATGTATGTCTCACGGGGCACCTGGGTGGTGTACTTGGTTGAGCAGATCTGACTCTTGGTTTTGGTTGGGGTCGTGACAATGAGCTCAGCACTGGGCTCTGGGCTCAGTGCTGAAGTCTGCTTAAGACTCTCTCTCTGCCTGCCCCCCCCCCAGGCTCTTTCACTCTCACTCAAAGTAAATGAACCTTGGGGCACCCGTGGTGGCTTAGTCATTTAAGTGTCTGCCTTCAGCTCAGGTCATGATCCCAGGGTCCTGGGATCGAGCCCCACATCAGGCTCCCTGCTTAGCAGGGACCCTGCTTCTCCCTGTGCCCCTCCCCCTGCTTGTGCTCTCTCTTTCAAATAAATAAAAAAATCTTAAAAAAGAAAAATAAAGTAAATGAACCTTTAAGAATAGTGTGTATGTCTCGGGGCACCTGGCTGGCTCAGTCAGCATGTGACTCTTGATCTCAGGGTCATGAGTTTGAGCCCCATGTTGGGTTTAGAGTTTACCTAAAAAAAGAAAAAAAAAAAAAGTATGTCTCTTGTAGAAAGCCTATCCTTAGACCATGTTAATTTATACTGCCAATCTCTGTCTTTTGACTGGAGTGCTTAGTCCATTTACATTTAATATAATTAGATAAGCATTTATATCTGCCATTTTGCTATTTTCTCTATGTCTTAGGTCTTTTTTCTTTATTACTGCCTCCTTTTGTGTTTAAATAGATCTTTTTCTAGCATACTATTTTAATTCTTTTGTTTCTTTTAGTATACCAAAACTGCTGCACTAGAACTTCCCTTTCCCTTCTTTGTACTATTTCATACAAATTATGGCTTTATTGTTATAAACCTATCAACTCAATTTTATACTTTAGGCAGTTTTTTTAATCAGAAGAAAAATGTTGTGAGCAAACATACATTTATGCTGTCACTTATATTTACCCTTGTAATGACCTTTACTGATTTATTTTATTTATGTGGATTGAGTTACTCTCTAGTGTCCTTGTATTTCAGCCTAAAGGACTTCCTTTAGTATTTCTTATAGGACAAGTCTACTAGTGATGAATTATCTTATATTTGTTTATCTTGGAATAATTTAATTTCCCTTATTTTTGAAGGATAGTTTTGCTAGGTATAGAGTTACTGGTTGGCGATCTCTTCCTTTAGCACTTTGAATGTGCCAGCCTACTGCTTTCTGGTTTCTTTTTTTTTTTTTTAAGATTTTATTTATTCATTTGAGAGAGAGAGAGAGAGCGAGCATGAGGGGGGGAGGGTCAGAGGGAGAAGCAGACTCCCCGCCGAGCAGGGAGCCTGATGTGGGACTCGATCCCGGGACTCCAGGATCATGACCTGAGCCGAAGGCAGTCGCTTAACCAACTGAGCCACCCAGGCACCCTGACCTCCCTGGTTTCTTTTTCTTTTTCTTTTTTTTAAAAAGATTTTATTTATTTATTTGACAGAGAGACAGTGAGAGCAGGAACACAAGCAGGGGGAGTGGGAGAGGGAGAAGCAGGCTTCCTGCCAAGCAGGGAGCCTGATGTGGGACTCGATCCCAGGACCCCAGGATCATGACCTGAGCCGAAGGCAGATGCCTAATGACTGAGCCACCCAGGCGCCCTGGTTTCTGATGAGAAGTACACACAATGAGTCTTTTTCTTTTGCTGCTTTCACGATTCTGTCCTCGGTTTCAACAGTTTACGATGTGTCTAGGTGGGAATCTCTTTGAGTTTATCCTTCATGGAGTTTGGTGAACTGCGCTGTAGTGTGCAGATCAATGTTTTTCATTGTATTTGGGAAGCTTTTAGCCATTATTTCTTTAGATATTCCTTCTACCTCTTTCTCTCTCTCCTTCTCTATGGGACTCCCATAATGCCTATGTTGGTCCACACAGATGGTATTCCATAGGCCTCTGAGGCTCTGTTAATTTTGTTCATTTTGGGGAAGAGGGGTTTCTGTTGTTGTTTTCCTTTTTTTTTTTTTTTTCCTTAGACTGGATAATCTTAACCTTAAGTTTGCTGATTCTAATGCTAGCTCAAATCTGAATTTTTTGTTTATTACTCTGCTTTTCAACTTTAAAGATTTTATTTATTTGTCAGAGAGAGATTGAGCACACAGCAGGGGGAGCAGTAGGCAGAGGGAGAAGCAGGCTCCGTGCTTAGCAAGGAGCCCCCTATGGGACTCAATCCTAGGCCCCTGGGATCATGACCTGAGCCAAAGGCAGACACTTAACTGACTGAGCCACCCAGGCATCCCTCTACTCTTCAACTTTAAAACTTCTATTTAAAAAAAAAAATTTTCTCTATCAATATTTTGTACTTAATGAAACATTGTGCTCGTAACTTTATTTTCCTAAACATGCTTTCCTTTAGTATTTTGAACTTATGTATAATAGCTGATCTAAAGTCTTTGTTTACTAAATCCAAAGTCTGGACTTCTTCAAGGACAGTTTCTGTTGGCCGCTTTTTCTTCTTGTATATGGTTCATATTTTACTGTTTCTTTGCATGTCTCAATATTTCTTGTTAAAAATTGGACTTTTAAAATAATGGGCAGCTCTGGAAATCAGATTCTCTCCCTTCAGGAGGGTTAGTTTGTTGTTGTTATTTTTGTTGTTGCTGCTGTTTATTAGTGACTTTTTGGGGCTGATTCTCTCTCTCGTTTGTGTTTGTCATTTGTGACCACTGAATTCTCTGCTCATTTAGCTTAATGGTTAGCTAGTGATTGGAAAGATTTCCTTAAATATGTTGAAGCCATAAATCTCCCAAGTTTTGCTGAGGTGCTGTCTGTATGTTGGGGCATGCTTTCAGTATGCCAACAGTTCACAACTCTGTTTTAGCCTTCATTTTGTGCTTGTGTAAAGCTTCAGGGTTAGCCAGAGTGAGAGATCAGGGCCTTTTCAGGTCTTGGCATACACACAGTCCTACACATGTACGTGGCATTCTTTTTTTTTTTTTTTTTTTTTTTACGATTTTATTTATTTGACAGAGGGAGACACAGTGAGAGAGGGAACACAAGCAGGGGGAGTGGGAAAGGGAGAAGCAGGCTTCCCGCAGAGCAGGGAGCCCGATGCAGGGCTCGATCCCAGGACCCTGGGATCATGACCTGAGCCAAAGGCAGATGCCTAACGACTGAGCCACCCAGGCGCCCCTGTACATGGCATTCTTGAGTCCCAGAAATACATTGGAACCTCTCAAAGCCCATTATGGACATCCCATTCCCCAGGTTTTCCTTTTAAGCTTTTGGTCAGCTCTTCTTAGCCCCAGTTGGTATTGTTACCTCAGGCAGCCACAATGTTAAACAGTTCTCCCTTATTGTTTCTGACAAATGCCCTGGAGATAAGACAGAGGAAGCTTTGAGTCAGGTCAGATAAAGACAAGCCTCTAGAACAGGCCTTTCCAGCAAGCTGTCAGGTCAAATGGTGACAGTTCTCTGGGGATGGCACATGTGCAGACCTGTAAAGCCATCTGGCCCTTCTGGTGACTGTTAGACTGCTGGTTTTTATAGCTACCACAGTTGCAAGACTGTTGGTTTTCAAGGCTAGCGAGGAGTTACCTATAGTCCTGGAGGAGGAGGATGGAATTAGTGCAAGTTAAAACAACATGAAGGTTGTTCTTACCAAGACTCAGCCGTTTTTCTTGAATAAATGCTCCTCAGAATGTTGAAAGGCTTTACTTAACTGCCAGAGTTCTAAGACAGTTGATTTTTGACAATTTTTGGCAGTATTCTTGTTGCTTGTATATAGGAGCAGATTTTTGGAGATATTTACTCTGCCATCCTGAAAGTTAACTACCTATCAGTACTTATTCAAATGAGGAACCCTGGTGTAATGAGAGTCTGCGGTGCACATGCTGTGTGCACTCTTGCCTACTTTGCCTCATGTTCCCTTTCCTTGTCTGTATTCCGTGTCTTGAGGTTGCCCCAAGGGAGTGTTAAGGAGCACAGGTTACTGTAAACCAGTGGTCATGACTTTCACTTTATTAGGAATGAGTCTTGACCTTTAGTTGGGCAGCAAGTATTGAACACATTACCAGAATGTGCTGTGGACCCAAGATCATGTTGATCTGCTGGATCATTTTCTCCTCTTGCCAAAGTTGCACTCTAGCCAACTTTGTTCATTGTCCTGTGAGGAAGTAAATCCATCATCTCTCTAAGTTAGGCTTGGAGGACAAAATACTAATAGTGAAAGTGGCCATTTCCTCTGCATACTGTTGGGATTTGAAATTCTGTCCAGACACAACATTAATTTCTCTGTATCAGATTTACAGTCCTGGTGAACAGCTTTAGTTTTCTGTTAATTTTTTTTAAATGTATACATACAAAGTCAAAGTTTTTGTATGTGATATAAATTCAAATTTCTCATATGACCAGAAGTGTTGAGTTATGGATATTTACTTTTTTACAGGCTTTTATTTCAGAGACCATCAGTCTCCAGTTGTATAAGAATACAAGTGCCTGTTGGTAAAAAGTAAAGAGATTCTGGTCTGAAAAGCTGTGTATGATTGTGCAGCTATGTTGCAGTTTGCATTTTTTTGCCTTTTATGTATTTGTGTATTTTTTCTTACATGTTATATAATAATTTAACCAAGTCATCTAAGATGTGATATGAAATGGTAGAACAACAGTTTTGAAATCTTGAAAAATCAAACTGGAAACATTTGCTTGTATTTTTTTTTCACCTCAGAGTGTTTTGTTAATGAGACATTTTATACTGCCATAAACTCAGGGCAATAATAAAGGTGTTGATTGATTTTTGGATGACAAGGGGCTTCTCTAATTGTCGAAGTTGACATTTGTGTCCCTTCTGTTTTAGGTGAGCAAGACGTGGAAGGTGATTGCAGAAGACGAAGTGCTCTGGTACAGGCTGTGCCAGCAGGAGGGGCACCTGCCCGAGAGCAGCATCTCTGATTATTCTTGCTGGAAGCTCATCTTCCAAGAGTGCCGAGCCAAGGAACACATGTTAAGAACCAACTGGAAGGTAGGCAGTGGCCAATATCATTACCTGTAGAAGAATAGCCTACAAGGACACAGGAATCCAGGCCCTGGCTTAAATCCGGAGTCCCTCCAATTATAGCCTGAGGTTAACTGCCAAAAGCAAAGGGAGGAGTGTGGTGAGAGTCCTGTCAGCTGCTGGCGACTCGTTGCCCATTTTGTTCGCCGTTAGAGTATCTGCCCCCATTTTCAACCACACTGCTTGGGAGCATCCTATTCTCTAGGAGAGGAGGGGTGAGATTGGGGTGTCCCTCACCTCCCCACTGATGGTTAGGATTTGGAGTAGTGCTCTGTGCAGCCTCCTTTCATTTTGGCCAACGCTGATGGACCAAGAAAGCAAAAGCACCACCTGGATACAAAAGAGGAGCTGAAAATGCTATTTCCAGTAACCATATAAGAGGGAGATTTTAAATGTCTCTAAGTACTGTCTTCTCTCCCCTCACATAACCCACTGGCTTGCTTCCATAGCATTTATCACTTCAAAATCTCTACAGAAATATTAGATCACAGCTAAGAATTTGCACAGTGGAGTGTTTCTGTAGGAAATAACTGTCAAGAACAGCATTACATAAAGCTGTTTTGAGGCATCACGAGATAGCAGCAGTGGTGGTGCCTCTTCCCACCTGGGGGCTAGTTAGTCCCTTGTATGGATAGGGTAGACCTGTACATACTCTCTCCACTCCTGTAAAGGTTAATCCTAATAGACTGAGATCAACAAGCTTTTGTTCATTACTGATGGTGATAGATTGCCTATGTGCCTGTCCTTCCCCGGTCACCTCATAACTTGATTAGTGATGGATACTCTCGATCTGGGCAAACTCACACATTTTCTAGCAGAGTTAGAAAGGATGGCTATGCTAGTTCTCCTTGGAAAGGTAGTTCTCAACCAGGGGCGATTTTGCCTCCCAGGGGACATTTGACACATCTGAAGACATTTGTGGTTGTCCCAACTGGGGGTAGGTAGAGAATGCTACTGGCATCTACTAGGTAGAGGTTAGGGAAGCTGCTCAATATCCTGCCACACACAGGACAGTCCTCACCAAAAAGAATTATCCGGCCCCAAACGTCACTGGTGCTGGGGTTGAGAAACCCTGAATTCAAGAAACACTGCTCTTATTTAGACCATTACGCCACCACCACCAAATAAGAAGCACCCGGGCCCCACAGCTGTGTGCTCACCAGGTAATAAGCTCCTGCGGAGGCCCCCAGCCCTCTTGTGCTCCGTTGGGCCTGCATGAGGGACGTCAGTGAGAGGCAGCCATAAAGGTTCGACGGCGCTACTTAGACAAGCTGGGTCCGGCCCTGCAGGAGGGGCTGGAATTAAAGGAGAGCTGGCCAGTTGGGCAATAACTGGGGCCTTTGCATCCAGAAAGGAGGGATGCTTTTGACTTGTGCGCCTGGGAGCTAGAGTGTCAGTGAACACTGGCTCGAATTCAGAGATG
The DNA here is from genome assembly GCF_004348235.1 of Phoca vitulina. NCBI lineage: Eukaryota > Metazoa > Chordata > Mammalia > Carnivora > Phocidae > Phoca > Phoca vitulina. The sequence goes on along the minus strand of NW_022589749.1, from coordinate 3,302,113 downwards.
TCAGACCCTGAGAGCACACAGCGGCTAAGTTTCTGTTTCCTCTTCGGTGATAGAGAAAGCCACGGAGGGAGGCAGCTCCATCCTCCTCATCCGGCTGGAGGTGGCAGCAGTGAAGGTGTTCAGAGACCCACCTGCAAGCATCTGGCCCTTCATAACTGTTTGCGGGTTACATACAGTTGAACAAAATGGCTAGTTGTTTTTTCTCTAACAAGCACAAAGCTGTTTGGTAAGCACTCGATAAGTGGTTGTCGACTCAGTGAACTAGAGTCAGACTCTGGAGCGTCTCGGCCCATTTCCTGGCCCTGTTAGCAGTGAGGACTATCTAAGTGAAGTGTGAAATGATGGAATTCTTACTGTGATTCTAGGAAGAAAGCCCTATCAAAGCGTGAAAAGTAGTGTTCAAGCAAGTTGCTTTCCCTTAGGATGCCCCCGTTTTCTGCTAAGTGTGGCTGACAGTAGCCCGCTCGTCAGGTTGTGGTGAGGGTGACGAACGCGCCTCCTGCACAGCACGGCCCATGTCCAGCGTAATGAGCTTTGTACAAATGATTCCAAAATCACAAACCGCCACATAGTGGAAGACACATCTGTCCCTTGTGTGTCTCCACCTGGTCCCCTCAGGAGCGGCAGTTGTCATGGCTTTTAGGGTTCCCTTCAAAAGTACCGTTTCCGGGGTGCCTGCGTGGCTCAGCCGGTTAAACGTCTGCTCAGTGGGGAGCGTGCTTCTTCCTCTGCCTCTCCCCCAGCTTGTGTTGTCTGTCTGTCTCAAAAAATAATCTAAAAAAAATTACTGTTTCCATGAACCTCTGACCTTGCAGTCATCTTTGTTTCCCCATCCTGATTTTTATCTTTGTATGTCCTTGCTCCTTTTATCCTCCGAATGTTCATAAGGGTTGTTGACGGGTAAAATATCATTAAATACCTCTGTCCTCTGAACTGAACTTTCTAAATACATTTGATGCATTTCTTCAGGTACTTGCCACTGCCAGCCTACTGTGGATCGTAGTTGTCTGCTCACACATTGCCTTTATATCCTGTAACCCCCTCAAGCCCAGGAGCAGTGACTCCCACATCCCATGCCCCCCCCCCTTCAGTGCTTTTCCTGTGTGTGGTAGCTCGTAAATGCTAACACCAGATCATATTAGTTGTCCTCTTTGTCCTTTGGAATGCCCCAGCCACTTTGAGCACAATCGTGCGGTAGGAAATGGCCATGGAACGTGGCTGGAAGTGAAATGCTGGCTTCCGCTGAGCACAAGAACGGTGTAAACTGCGTTCCCTTTTCCTTATGCAGAATCGCAAAGGCGCCGTGAGTGAACTGGAACACATCCCTGACGCGGTTTTGTGCGACGTGCACTCCCATGATGGCATTGTTGTCGCTGGGTAAGCAAACGCAATTTTTTACTTGATGATTAACTCTTCATCTTAAGGTCTTTCCTTTTTCGTGTGCTACCCTCAGAGTCCCAGTCCCTGAGAGCTCGTACCTTCCCACGATAGCCCGGGTTTGAGATGGAAAAATCTCCATGATTCTGTTATCAAGTATTCAAGAGTCTGAAGTTAGTGGTGAGAAGCGAATGGTGTAGAGTGTAGAGCTGTAATCCATTTGTCTCAATATGTCTTTCCTAGCTTTTAGATCACTCTTGTGGCATGTTAGGTTAGAGCTTCATTAAGGCAAACAGTCTGTGTTTTATGAAGACATAAAAAAGTCAAGCAAGAATAATACGTGTTGGCACAAACAGAGCCTGTTCTTACTCTCTTGTTCTGAAGCCGTTTTTATGAGAAAGGGCCGTGACCACACATAATCTTCCTTCCCCCACCACACAGTACCTATTTGCTGCTTACCTTGTCCTGAAATAGGCTTTTTAGTTGTCTTCATCACCAAGAAATTTAATTTTAGCTTCTGTAAATTCCTGCGGCTTCTGTTCCGAAAACCCCTTTCATCAATTCTTCCGATTTTACTAACACGGATGCAAATACAGTTTGTGTATTTCTTTAATGTACAGTGAGAAGACCCGTTTCATCTTTGGATTGAGAAGCGGTCTTGAACTACAGTCTCATTGTATACTTAATGCCCTAAGTAGAGACCAGGACACTTAAAACCCTGAGTCTGGATTGGCTTTGGGGTGAGCCCCCCCAGGAGAGGTTCCTACCTGGAGGAAACCAAAAACAAATCTTGGCCTGAAGAGCTTGGTAGTAGGTGAGTCTTTTTCTTTAAAGAAGACTCTTTGCTTAAGAAACATTCTTTAAAGGGCACCGTTGGAGTTAAAACTCCAAACAGATTATTTTAATGTTTTGTGATCTATAATGCCTAGAAAAAGTATTTTTGCTTTAAACTAGATATGCCCAGAAAGAGCACTTCCTTAGCTTTTGTTTTGCTGGCCACAATTCAGAGGTTAATGCCCTTCTTGGGAGTGCTATAGAACCACTGTTTTTAGAAAGATGAATGGACCTGAAATCTGGAATTCTGTTCATTCAGTTATCAGTGCGGCTTTAGCCTCTCATTGCTAAAATGTGGGTCTAAGAGCTCATGCTACATAAGGTCCTTTCTGCCTACAAATTCTAAGACTCCGTGGTAACTCGGAAAGGACTTCTGTCCTTCTAGCTTAAAGAGGTCTCCCGGTGTGTCAGGAGGCCTTTGAGGACAGAATGTTGAGATTGGACTGAGGGTCATAAAGGAAATTAGAGATAAAGGAGACTTCAATCTCCAAAGCCAAGTATGAATTTATCTGGACACGCACCTCACAAAGGCAGGCTGGCCACGAGTCCAGATGCCAGCCCTTCTTTTCCTGCCTCCCCGTTCCCCTGAGATCTGCTCAACATTACAGATTATGCCAGCACAACGCAAAGTGATGGCAGAGTCTCGTGGATCGATAGGATGAAACGTGATCTGTGGGTCAGAGAGGCTCCTCCCAGCTCCTCTTTCTAAGAGAACCTTATGTTTATGGCCTAGCATCGGGTACTTCAATCTTGCTTGTGTGTAGAGCATCTTGTGTTTATCATTAAAATTTTATCTGGTGGTTACGATGCTTGTTTTCTGGGTCAGATCTCGAATCCCTTTTCATTTGAGACCGTGGTGTTTGTGGTTACCTCATTCCCAATCAATGCTGTATTCACCCGGCTTTCTGCAGCTATGTATCTCCAAGGAGCTGCTTACAGAGACACTGGCCACTTCACCATCTCTTGCCCATCTACTTAGCCTGTGATTCTCTAATTTTCCTTCTTCGTTTCCTTTTTCTCCCTTTAAAAATAGGCAGAATTTGTTCAGAGGCTTCAGTTTTATTTGCCTAGAACTAAACTGTGTAACATCTTTGCATTGAAAGCGATTAGGTTTACTTATAACTGACAGCAAAGGCTATTGCAGAATCTCTTGCTTCTTCCCATCTTCTCACGCCTTTGTATAAAAAGTTCCTGGTTTGGAGTCGCCTAGAGTAATTTATTACAATTAGCCTCACAGTTGACCCCAGCTTGGGTCTTCCTTACTTTTCTTCTCACTCAAACCAGACTACCCTTCAAATACTCATTCACTCAAGCTCACCCAGGACCCAGAGTACTCGTCAATTGAGCAGGACCTGGATGATGCCTCTTACCCCAGGCTTGTGTTCCAGTGGAGGAAGCAGATATTGTTGTCAGAACTTTTGATCTCTTGCTCTTTTTCCCATGAGTCTTTGTTTCCCTTATGGTCTCATAGATGGTAACTTCCAGTTACCTTTTCCTTATGTTCCAAGCTCTTTGAAATTTGTTTCCAACCTAACTTTCTCCTGATTACTCTCCTCCAGGTACCTTTGGCTTTTCCCACAGTTCCTGATTGCCTCTGGCCACATCTCTTTCTCTCTCTCTCTCTTTTTTTAATCGAGACCTAATTCATATACGATAAAATGTACTGTTTTAAACTGTCAAAGTCAGTAATTTCTAGTATATTCACAAGGCTGTGTAAGTACCACTGTCTAATCCCAGAACATTATCATCACCCCAAAAAGAAACCCAGTCCTCTTTTAAGGTCCAACTCCAGTCTTGTCTCCTCCCAGGGGTGTCTATAGTCCCCTGGCCTATTAACCCCCACCCCAACATCTGCCTGCTTCCTAACTCCTGGAGAAGTGACTGCAGCTTATAGTGTAGCTTTGCCGTAATTAACATTTTTGTTTTCTGTTGTGGCTTTACTTTGAAATAATTCACAGCCATGTATTTACGGTGCAGTTAATTTGTAAGCATCTTTTTTTTTTTAAAGCTAGAGGTGGTATATAATATGAAGCGCCCCACAGTGCTTGTACATTGTTTTGTCTGAAAGAAGCATTACAATTTAATATGCAGAACCCCCTCCTACCTGGATACTGTGTGTTACATGGAAACCTGGAGAAATCCCTAATTTGTCTGGTCCTTGATTTCTTAGTCCTTTCCACTTAGAATCATGTCATCTTCAACCTGGAAGGAACCGTAGAGGTAAACTGTTCCAAGACCCTCCTTTTGCACGGCTGCCTGAGGCTCGGAGGTCTGGCAAGCCGAGAGGGGCACGCGTGCACTGCACCACTCCACCGTTCTTGTGCAGTGTCCGCGTGGAGGGCCAGGCGGTAGGGCTGCCTTCCTAAGCCCTCGTTTGCTACTCCGACGGCTCATCTATGACAGCTTCATTTTGGGTTTTCTTTTGTGGCATACACCATTCTTTTCTGTTAAAAATGAAGAAGTGGTAGTAAAACCTTGTTCTTGCAAAACCGTTAGAAAGCAGAGAAGAGAAAAAGTCCCCTAAATCCCAGCATGCTAACACTGCTCTTGTTACGGTTTTTGTGTACATAAGTTATTTTTCGTTGTTTTTTTATGCACATTTTTACATAGTCCTAACCTACCTTTTATTTTGGCCTTTATTCCTCACTAAACTGGTGAGATTTTTTTTGGTGTTGTTACATGCTTTTCATTTTCTTTGATTTGTTACAAAAACTCCTACGATATAATTATATCCTAATTTTTTTATTTGTTCCCCTAATATTGGACATTAAAGTAATTTCCTGTGTTTTATTATTATATAATATTGTGAATATTTTACGTAGAGGTTTACAGATTTTTCCCTTTTTCAGTACTGTCAATCTTCTTTAAAAATTATAAAACACATGCTTATTGGGGTGCCTGGGTGGCTCAGTCAGTTAAGCATCTGCCTTCGGCTCAGGTCATGATCTCAGGGTCCTGGGGTGGAGCTTCTCCCTCTCCCTCTGCCTCTCCCCCTGCTCATGCGCTCTCTCTCGCTCTCTCATAAATTCAAAAAAATATTTAAAAATCACATGCTAACTATAGAAACCTTAAATTGCATATAAATGTGTAGAATAAAGAGTCCTACGTCTTTCTTTATCCCCCAGTGTGATTATTTTTCTAGGCTAGAGTCCCATTACTGGATTTGGGGGAATGAATTTTCATATTTTCCAAATTAAGAAATTATTTTTAAAAAGCCCTCCTAACTCTCAACTTCCTTTCAGTCTAACTTTTGGTTTGAAGTCTCAAAACCATCCCTCAAGCCTGCTCTCCTGAATCTACCTCCCTTCTTTCTGTCGGTGCCATAAATAACAAGAGAGGACACATTCACGTCTTAACCTTCTACAGTCTGGTTTCCATCTCAGCCCTTCCACCAAGCTATACTCTCTCTCAGGTCACCGGTGCTCACAAACCAGTGCCCTTTTCTTGGCCCATCCCCTTCCACGTCTTGGCAGTATTGGGTCTTGTTAACTGTATCCCTCTTAAAATGGTGGAGGTGGTGCATTGGGCTTCTCTGTACCCTCGGAGCCTAACACTGGACCCAGGACTCAAACTTTGAGGAAAGTATGTACAGGATGAAAACTCACGCTCCTGAGACCCTGCACTTTGAGCCTCTTTACTGCATCTTTGACCTGCATCTCCTCCTGCGGCCTTTCTTGCCTTTCTGTGGTCTCACCTGGCCACTTAGCAGTGATGTGCAATGTCCCAGAAAACACCAGAAGCAGTTGTTGTCTTTGCTGGGTGGATAAGAAGTTCCTTCAACTGTGGCGGAGTGATTCAGACACAACGTTTACTTTGTTCTTTCAGCCCAAATTTCCCATTTCTTTAACCTGAGAAAATTTTGTGTTCAGAACCACCAATCTCCATACTGTAAACCCCCTGTGTGTCTCCGAGTTCAGCCTCCGGCTGCATTTTCTCTGTGATGAGGTAGTGCTCCTGAAATTCAGTGAGGGTTGGTATGTGCTTTTCTGAGTATTTAGAAGAGAGCTTATCTGGAAAGTTTGTTGATAATAAGTGATGTGGAAGTGTGGTTTTTGTTTTTGTTTGGGTGATGATAGCTCTGAGAATTTTGAAATGTTTCTCAAATTATGTTTATCATTAAAGCAAAAGAACAAAAGAGATGAGCATATGAAAACATCCCTGTCCTGTTTTGTGATGCTGAGACTGTTGTTCTTGTCCCCATTTGCACTCTGGAAGTTAAGAGCGTTGAAAACAGATGACGTCATGAGTTCAGAAAGGCCACATTCTAAACCTGAGCTGTAGGTCTAGGTATAATCCGCCAGAAGTATGTTTGCTTTGCTGCCACCTAGTGAAGGAGAGTGTTTCAGGTAAAACTTGCGGGAGAAAGTCAAGCTGGGGCTCACTGGAGGCCTTGTGCCGGCTCTGCGAACCGTTAAGCTATTAGCTCACCAGAAGCTTTTAGCTGTTGCCCAGGAGTATGCTGGTGTTTTGCAATAAACTCCCTCCTTACTGTTACTTAAGATTCGTAAGTCTGAAGCATTTCAGTTTGCGTAAGAGAGCATACTTCTCTATTCACATTAGAGGACTCTTTTCTCCCCTTTTGGTGTAAAAAAAAATATCAAGCACCCTCTTTGTGTTGAGGTTTTTCTCAACACTCCTAAATGTGTTTCTACCTCGTTTTCTGTTGCTGTGATGTTGCCTTTTTAGGGTCCAGTTTCCGCCTTTGTTAGAAGGAACAGTGACCGTGTATCAGTGTTTCTCCTCTGCCAAGAATGGTTGGAGGGAAAATTATCATTTAATGTTGCAAAATATTAGCTCTCTACTTTCCCTTAAAATATCGTTGTCCCATTTGGTCTCCTGCACTTTCATCCACCTCTGTTCCCTTTGGGGCAATTGTGCCCAAGTAGTCAGGTGACAGAAGTGCAGATGCCTCCCTCTAGCAGCCAAGTGACTTCTGGCTGCTGTTCTGGCTTTTTATCTTTATTAGCTCTGTCTGTCCACACAACCCAGTCTTCTGTAGGCTGGAAGCAAAGCTTTGAGTTTCCAGTTTATGATTAAGGAAAATAATGGTTCAAACACAGTCCTGCGTCTAAGGTAACTTGAAATACCCTGCTTTTAGCCGTTTGTTTTTTTTTCCTCCACTTTTTCCCAGTACTTAAAAATGTGCCTTTTCATTGACCATGTACCATGCCACAATAAGGCTTTGCTCTGAAATTGTGTATATTTGCCCCGGATTTTAAAATATATTCTACCCAGGAGCTAAAGATGACAAGGACGAGGTTTAATACTTGGCTAGTTTCAGGGGAATGTATAAAAAATGGGTAATACCTGTGGATTGCTTTGAAACTCTTAAGATAACCTGCCTTGTAAATAGAGACCCATGATAATGTTGTTAGACAGTGGGCACCTCACTTAGTAGGGACATGCTTGCTATCTTTCTGCTTCTTAAAGAACTTTTTCTCTTCACAGTTTTTCTTTCAGCCTTGGTTTATATAGATTTTGTGCTGCTGCTCATTATGACATTGGACTGTTTGCCATAAGGGATTCGATCATTACCCGTTAGGGACCACTTTTTAAAAATACTTCTAAATTTATTTATTTTCTGCTGTGAGGTATACGTGCTCTTCTGGTAAATAAGTCTGAGGTAAGGTATTGATAAGAGACTGGAGGAGAGCATTACATTTATTATATCCTTAATGAAGGAGCTCCAGAATCTCCTTAATAAATACTGGTGAACTCATGGCTGCATTTATCCATCTCTGGTTCTCCAAGGAATAATGGGAAGGGCCACAGCTACAGTAACTCTGCATAACCGTCATCGACTCTGACTCTATTGATTGTGATTAACCAAGATGTATGGAAAACAGTTTTAAGTGTGTAGTGCATGTATCTCGTAAGGTCCATTAAGATGTTCATTAGTTTTCAATCGCTGCGTCTTAAGCTGCACTTGATGTCTGTAGTAGTGCTTTTCCGCGGAAAGACTGCACCGTGGGGTTGAGTTCATTTTGTTAATTGCATAATACAGCGCAGTCATGTTTCATAGAAAACAGTAAATACTCTTGATTTCATTGATTTGTATTCTTTGGTTATTACTAAATTAAGTATGGAGCATGTGAATAGTTCTTAAAGCCTCTGCATGGTAAGGGCAAAAATGGTTCTTGAAATGTGGGTGCTGCATTTTTAGGGACCTCTGCCTAATTGCTTGATAGGCTTTAAACCAGTTCTGTCCTCTGAGTTTGTTAGTAAAATTAACTCACTGAACATTTACTAAGCACAGATGAATACTGTAGACCCCTCCCTTGCTCCCAGGCGGCAAGAGGTACAAGCCCCGGTGGTGACAGAACAACGTGGGAGACGCTAGGGTGGGGAGAGCAAGGCATCCACCGTAAGACCCTAGAGAAGGGCACCTGGTACAGGCTCAGTCAGGCCGGGTTCTCCTGGAAAGTGACTTCTCAGCTGAGTCTGGAAGGATGACAAGGAGCTGGCTAGGTAGAGTTTTGTATGGGGCAGGGATGCAAATAACTCGCTTACATGCTGCCACTCCTCAGTCCCAAACCAAGGGTGGGTGTTAATAATCCAGCCCAGCATTTATTTTTCTGGTAAGCTGCTGGAATACAGCTTCAGAATCCTTGTCAACACAGAGCTATAGGCAGCCATGATCAATGTACTGGATTTGACACGCAAACTATCTGCAAGTCCGGGCCTGAGGCCTCATAACGGGGCTCCTTTTGGCTTCTGTGAGTACTTGATCAGAATAGAATTGTGATTTCGTTTGGGGACGGTTGTATGAATATGGCTCTGTAGAGGCTGAAGTTGTATCAGCCATCCTGTATGTCCTCCCATGTCACCTGTGAAGTACGTGTGGGACACACCATTGCATCTACCCAGCCTCACACTCCTTGCCAGTGTATTGAGACTTTTTTGTTGGCTTCTTGCCTTCTAGGTAGAGACAGTGGTAGAATTGATGGGTTAGGTTCACGGGCTGTGTCCTGCATGCCTGAGTCACAATACTGAAAACGATAAATTCCTTATGTTGCACTTAAATGGGGATGGTCCTTAAAAGCCGTATTTGTTTAAAGACACTGTCATCTGAGGAGGCAGCCTGGCTTGTTGGCTAAGCAGCAGTTTGAGGAAAGCCTAGGGACCTGTTTTGATCCCAGCTGTGCCACTAAAATGTTTTTTTGTGACCTTGGGTAAGTCACTTAACTTTACTTATAGCATTCTTAAAACAACCCCCGAGGTTGTCATGAAGAGCCTTGGGGGGGAAAAAAATGTTTTTAGCAAATAAGCTCAGGTTCCCCCCACAAGAAAGGTTAAAGGTGGGGGTTGTTTTGTTTTATTTTGTTTTTAGCTGTACGACATTTCTTCCTTTTTCTTCGGGTCTCTTAGTCCAAATGAGTAGTCTGTTTAGTGGAAACTTATTAGTTAATGGAAGCTCTTTGGTGGTAAATCATTGTAAATTGGCAATTGCTCTGGCGTGCCGAGCTTGAGAGGCTCTATTCCCATTCTTTCAACAACAAATCAGCTGTGGTCTCTGACCTATTTATTTGGAGGTAACCCTGCCAAGCGTAAAAAAGATTGGGAAAGCATACAGTTTCACTGGTCCGTACCCCGGACTGGGACATCCTCACTCATTTGGAAAAGGCTTCTTTCTCCTTTAGTTTTTCTTTAGTGCTCTTACATCAGCTAATATATTAGTTGCAGTTGTACTTTGCACAGACACTAATTAGAGAGCCATCAACATTGGGGTCCAAAGGCTTACCGACAATGCAACTGTCATAGTGGTGCCTTAATTGGTTGAGTGTAATTGTCATTAGGCAGCGATAAAGACATCTGGAGCTCTGGAGAAAAATCAGTTTTTTCTTCCTACCTCCCTTCAATACCTGTTCTTGCTTCTCCTGGCCAATGTTGTTAAGCACTTTTAGATCACATTTAGGGTTTGGTCCAGTTCCCTCTGCTCCAACCATCGTTTTACCCTCATGCAAATGTCTGTTTCTTTAGCACAAGTTCATTAGCACGGGGTCTGAGCTCCATTATTCTGGCTGCTCTCACTTGCGTTAGATTCTAGAGCCTGGTGCTGAGTCATCACGTGGTACCTGCTGAAACGGTATGTATTCTCTGTTCCCCTCCAAAAGGAAACATGGAGTCTTTTATATTTTGTCTCCTGAGTCATTTGCATTATACTCTTCTCCTGCTCTTTGGCCATGAGGAATGGAGTTAATTTAAATGGATATCTTTGAAAGTGTTCTTTACCAAAATGATTTAGCTTATCCTGTGCTTTTATAGATATTTTAATCAGTTTGGAAATAAATGCAAGGAGTTTAACACCTCTCGATGTGTGTGTTCGGAGTGTTTCCACTGATCATCAGCAGTGGAAGGTGGGCAGTAGAAGTAAAAGGCAGCACTCAAACCAGTCAGGTTGTTCCTTGTGGACACCCCCTTCCAGTCATTGGTATGTTATTAGCTATGTGTAAGGTGCTGTGATGGAGATACAGCATTGAGATATGGCCTTCTCGGGGACTTGGCAATCAAGTGGAGATGTGGAATGTAACGAATGCCATTTCTTCAGATACAGTGGTAGTTGAGCCAGAGAAGTCTTCATGGAGGAAGAGGGTCTGTGCTAAACATTGGGTGGTTGGTAGGCTTGGGCTAGGTCAGTGGTTCTCAGTCTTGCCTAAACATTGGAAACACTGATGCCTGGTTCCACTCCCAGAGTCAGATTTCAGTGGCCTGGGTGTGCTTTGGGCATCAGGAGTTTGGAAAGCATCCCAGGTGATTCCCATGTGCAGCCAATGTTGGGATCCACTGGGCTGGGTTGTCAGGAGGGAAAGTACTCCAGAATGGTGGATAATGTGAGCAAAGATGCAGAAGCAAGAGTATATGGAAGCCAGGAATGACAGACTTGTCCAGAGACAGGTTCATGCTAAGGAAGAACAGAAAATGAGACTGGGGAGAGGGGCGGAAGCTAGTTTGTGGAGGGATCTCTGTGCTAGGCCTAGTAATTAAAATGTCATCAATAAGATGTTAAGGCTTGAGTAGCTAGGGGGCTTTCTAAGTGTTAAGTGCTGTTCTAGTCTGACTCAGAACTTCTAGTTGTTGGGCTCATAGCTGTGAGCAAGATCCAACCCCCGACCTTAGAAGCTTATAGGTTCTTGGCGAGCTGAACACACACACACACACACACACACACACACACACACACACAGTTGCTGTGAGAAAAGTCTAGGCTGCTGTCATGAAGGCTAGATCACAGGGGGACATGGTCCAGGGTGAAGGGGAAGGAAGGAAGGAAGAATGATTATTCATGTTGTCAGGTACTTTTGAGGGCTTGGCTTGTGCAGGGCTGATGGCGGGTGGGGGGAGCCTTGGGACTAAGGGGCCCTGAGGCGCTGAGGGGTTTGGACTGGGGAAGGGAACAGAGAGGACGTGGCCACTGGAACACAGAGGGCAGTGTGGCTGGGGCGGGGGGCGGCAGGGGGGAGGTGAAGGGATGCGGAGAAGCTGCTCAGTTTTGCACCAGGGACTAGGACTGATGCGGTCACTGAGGAAAGGAGGGAATTCAGCAGTGGGCTAGTGTGTGGTGAACTGAAGCCTTTGGAGGAGAACCTGGGTTTAATCTAGACACGCGGCATCTCAGGGTGAGGACAACTCTTTTTGTGCCGGAAAAGCCCTGTGAGGCTCTGGTGGACGTTAATAGAGCGCTCTTCGTGTGGGAGCCTGCCAGTGATGAGAGCGAGTGGCAGCTTGGATCTCACCGCTCCCTGCTGTGTGGGGTCCGGCAGTTCATCAGGTTCTGGTTTTGTGGTTTTGCCTCGGAACTCTGTAAAGGGGCTTTGGGGCTGGAGCTTAGGCTCCTGAAATGCTCTCCTCTGTACCCCTCTGCTGGCCATGCGGCCCCGATGGGGTGCACAAAGGGCCTTGCGGGAGCATGTGCGGCTGCTGTGCCAGTCATCAAAGGAAAGGAAATACGTTTCCAAGTCCCAGAGTCCTCAGACCCCTACACTTGCTTTCTGTGTCTTCCTTTCACTCCTCGTCTCTGTATTTCTGATGGTGTCACCATCCCTCTCACCTTTTTTTTTTTTTTTTGAAATGGCTCCTTCCTTTCACATAGAATTTAAGAATCTAATCATGCACAGTCTAGACATTCAAACATGTTTTCTCTGTTCAGTGTGTCTGTAGCTAAGCAAGTGGCCTTACTCCAGGGAACGTCTGAGTTGTTTTGTAGGGTGTCAAGGTGAGCCTGGTAGACTTGGCGGAGTCTGTGTTCTTGTATAGGGTTCCTCATTAAGAAGGGTGATCTGGAATGCTGCCCAGAGGACCTGGGAACCAGTGGCCGTGCTTTGGCCACGGTGATATCAATATCCACCCTTGCTTGTGCATCGCCAGGCTTAACAACACTCGTGGAGTGAGCGTTCCTGTTTACTGGGGGATCAGTGGTCATGCAGAGTTCCTTCAGTCCAATTTTAGAAAGCACGTCTCTCTTACTGGCTCTTTATACCACACGTGCACTCCCCAGGCATTGTCTTACAAGGGGAGAGCCGAATTCGCCAAGCGAGGGAATTTGTGTGACAAAATCACCTTTGAATCACATATTTACTGTCAATAATTTGAGGGAATTACTGCTACATTCAGTAAATGAAACACTCCTTTATCAGAATGTTCTTTCTTTTTTTTTAGATATATATATTTTTAAAAATTTTATTTATTTGAGAGCGTGCGCATGAGCAAGGGGAGGGGCAGAGGGAGAAGCAGGCTCCCTGCTGAGCAGGGAACCCAATGTGGGGCTCAATCCCAGGACCCTGGGTTCAGGACCTGAGCCAAAGGCAGATGCTTAACTGAGCCACCCAGGGTTCCCCCTTAATTTCTTTATTAAGGAATCTCACGTGAGAAATTGATCTCTAACTACTTCATAGATGTATCATGTGATAGATTTCAGTAGTTGAATACATTTCAGAGATTATCTTGAGTCTTTATAGTTTTAACGTGGGATCCAAGAAACCCTGAAGGAACTATGGCTAGGGCCTCAAGAAGACTGTGAACCTGCTTAAAATTGTGTGCCTGTCTTTGTGTTTGTGGGGTACATCATTAGACTCTTAAAGCATTTGTAACACCCCTCCCCATGGTTAGTTGATTTACATGTTGAACCAAACTCTCTGTAGCAGATGTAAGGAACTTAGCATAAGTACCTCGATGGCAGGCAGCACACCACCTCGTCATCTGGTCATTCCATTATCCTGGTGTCTGAGGGGCCTCATGTCTGAGCAGGTTCTGGCCCTGCCTTGGCTTTGATGGAGAGAGTCATTTGTTGGAGTGGCAGTAGTAATAGGAGAGAGTGAGTGCTCCTATAATCTAAGTGGGCAAAACCGGGGAGTGTCATGCATTTCGGCAAGAGCTTTTCATGAGAAGGCAGCATTGTCTGGCTGCTAAAGGCAAGACTTAATTGTTTCAGCAAATCAATTAGTCTTTAGGGACTTTAATCAGTCAAATCTGATGCATGGATGAGGCATTAGAAAGCTCGTGCCTGTAAGACCATTAGTCCTTAGCATTTCTCTCGGTCTGTCTTTAGTGTATGTGTGTAAATACGGTGGCTTCTACAGATTTCTACTAGTGATCCCTTTGCTGGGAGAACGCAAGGTAGTAGATTGGTTATGCTAGCGTAAGGGAGATCTTGATATCCCGGGTTGTAGTACAGCGTTCTCATTTGAATTGTCACCATTGTGCCCTGTGAGAGCATGAACCATGTTCCCAGCCTTCTGTCATCTCGGTGACATTTTCTCCTTTTGGAATTACTCATCTAAACAGCATTACAGGAGTGGTTCCCCACTGACCAAATCTTATTTCTCTGTTGTTTTAAGGCTCTCCCTGTTTTCTCTACCATGGCCCTGCTCTCCAGTCCCCATTTGGAACCAAGTGTGCCCTTCTTTTCCAGATATACATCAGGGGACGTGAGGGTGTGGGACACCCGCACCTGGGACTACACAGCCCCTTTCCTGGAATCAGAGTATGAGGAGGACGAGCCTGGAATGCAGCCATATGTCTCCTTTGTGAGGATAAACAGCTCGCTGGCGGTAGCCGCTTATGAGGATGGTAAGTAACTGCAACCCTCCTCCCTATTAAGGAAAAAAAAAGCTTTACAAAAATTAAGCAGCTGTGGCCGGCTCCCCCCTGTAATCCCTCCATACATACACGTGGGCACACACACACGGTCACACACATAGCCTCACTCTTGCCTTTATGTGGAGAAGTTGGCCAATAACCCCTCCATGCATTAGTAGGCGATGGAGCACAGAACCCAGTAAGACTGGAGTTTAATTCCTACTGGAACTGGCGGGCTGCGTTTCAGTGCCAGACACGAGGCTGGCCAAGCCATCTTAAGCAAATAGCTTGTTTGGTATAAAATATTAAATATACTTGGCCTACTTTTCCTTTAGTCTCTGCTCAGTCCAAAGGGAACAGGGAAAAGGGGGGATAGATAATCTGTTGACAAATATGGAAATAGAAAAATAAAAGTCAGTGCCTACCTTTTCCTGGCACTTACATACCATACAAGATAATCTGTGGTGCTGTGTTGTCTCTCTGGGATTGATAGAATTCTTTTTGTGTATGAGCAACCGTGGACTTACAGAACTAGGTGAGAAAAGTCTAAAATTATATTTACCTAAGTCATGAAACACCTGTCAGTTTGTAGCTAATAGGAATCATAATTTTGATGGCCATGATATCCTATGCTCCTAAGTTCCATTATGCTGTGACGTTGGAATCCCCAAAAGCTTTGTTTCCCCACTTGCCTGAGTCGGACCGTGAAATATTTTGGAATGTTAGTCTTCATGTCATGGCACTGTTGCAAATCTTTGGAGTCAGTGGAACAACCACAGAATCCATGGTTGGCTCAAAGGGACAAAACTGTAGTAAAGTAGCTAATGGGCTATTTTATATCTATATGTCACTTAAAAAGTAGAGCTGAAGTCTTGAAAATATTTTCAAGGTATTACTTTAACAACATGAACTCTGTTCTTTCAGTTTGACATTAGTAGACCTCCTTGGTAGATTTTCTTTTCAGCCTCTAGAAATTCAGCTAAGCTCTTTCTGTGGTATATAGTATTTCCTGTATGTTTGTTGAGCTCTGGGGTAGATAACATAAGATCGGCTTGAATGTGTTTGCTACTTTGCAAACAGCCAATGAGTTTCTCTAAAAAATGAGTATGCAAAGGTTGTAGTACAATTAGAATCCTACACCCTCTGCTAGCCTCCCGGCCACACACATACCTGTGCGCACACACATTCTTCTTCAGAGGCGAACCTGGGGCCCAGAGAGACCAGCTAGGTGGTTTGCTTGAGGCTGAGTTGTGAGTCCAGTAGTGAATCCAGAAGTGTGACTGTGTGTCCCAGGCCACGCCGGGGTCAGAGTGCACACTTTATGTGCTACTAAACACAGATGCCTGCAGAGTTGTGCCCCTGATTGATTGGCAACCCCACGCCTCCTACCTTGGAAGCTTGAAGACCCAGCTTGAGGAGATGGGCTCGTGTGCTGCCGGTTTCCCATCATTGGTCAGAAGTGTTTGTTCCCCTCCTCCCTCTTGCACAGAAACATTGGGAAACCATGTAGATAGTTTCCCATGTAGGTAGTTTCTCTACCTTCTTTGGCAATTACTTGGTAAATAATGGCCAAAATGTATTTTTAAAACTTGATTTAAAAAAATATAGTTAACATTCAAACAGAGCAAAAAAAAGTATAAAATATAAAAGAAAACATATCCAAAAGGAAGCTGAAGTGCTTCTCCCTTGCCCCCTGCCTCTGTCCCTCCCCTTGCATGTCTTAGACATGGGTCCTACACTGTGTACTTCTCTGCACCTTGCCCTTGTTTTGTCTTTAACACAATGACACATCTTGGTATCTTTCCATATTAGCACTTATAGGTAAACCTTATTGTTTTGGGGCCTCAGTACTATGGCACGATGTGGTTGTACTTATAATTTATTAGAGCCCTTAATGACGCACACTTGGATGGCTTATTTTTGTTATTAAAAACAGTTCCTCAGATACCATGATGGACTTGTGCAACTATAGCTATGGGGTAGATTACTAGTAATTACTGGGTTGGAGGCTACACATGCTTTGTTTTGATAAATATTACCAAATTGCCCTCCACAGAGGTTCTACCAGTGAATGGTCGCACCACCATGTGTATGAGAGCGGTGGCTTCCTCATACTGGTCTGATAGGTGGAAATGGCATTTCACTGTTGTCTTTGTTTGCCTTTCTTTATATGGATAGGTGAACACCTTTTCATATTTTTTTTCTATTTCTCTGCAAATTGCTTGTTCCTGTCTGTTCTCATTTTTCTCTGGGTTATCTTTTCTGATTGGAAAGGGAAATAGCCCTTGCCATACCTATTTTAAATGTTTTTTCAGTTGGTCGGTTATTCTTCAGTGGACTTTGTTTATGGTTTGTTTTTCTAGATGGTAGTTGTAGGTGTGTATAATTTTAACTTTTTAATCCATAATTGAGTGGGTTTTATTTTGTAATTTAATGTTATTGACTACTACATTTTTAGGGATGTAAGATCAAACTAATAGAAACTGTTACACATTGAGAAATCTTGCTTTTTTTTTTTATTAAAGATTTTATTTATTTGACAAAGAGCACAAGCAGGGGGAGAGGCAGAGGGAGAAACAGACTCCCTGCTGAGCAGGGAGCCCGATGCGGGACTCGATCCCAGGACCCTGGGATCATGACCTGAGCCAAAGGCAGATGCTTAACTGACTGAGCCATCCAGGTGCCCCGAGAAGTCTTGCTTTTACCCATTTTTGTCCACTCCATTCTAAAGCAACCATATATTTTAGTTTTCTGTCTATCCTTCCAGTATTTTTTCTTTTATTTTTTTCTTTTTCTTTTTATTTTATTTTTATTTTTTTTAAGATTTTATTTATTTGATAGAGACACCGTGAGAGAGGGAACACAAGCAAGGGGAGTGAAAGAGGGAGAAGCAGGCTCCCCGCCGAGCAGGGAGCCCGATGCGGGGCTCGATCCCAGGACTCTGGGATCATGACCTGAGCTGAAGGCAGACGCTTAACGACTGAGCCACCCAGGCGCCCCTTTTCTTTTATTTTTTTTAAGATTTTTTTTATTTTACTTTTGAGAGTGAGAGAGAAGGAGCAGGGGGAGGGGCAAAGGGAGAGGGAGAAGCAGACTCCCCACCGAGTAGGGAGCCAGACATGGGGCTCGATCATGGGACTCCAGGATCATGACCTGAGCCAAAGGCAGATGCTTAACCGACTGAGCCACCCAGGCACCCCATCCTTCCAGTATTTCTGTGTTGCAAATATGAACATTCGTATTCTTCCCCTCTTTTTCTTAAATGAAAAATAGCATATTACTTTATATTATTCCACACGTTGTCTTTTTTCACTTAATGATCTGTCTTGAAAGCTTGTCCATGTCTGTATATAGAAAAACAGCCTCCTTCCCCCCCGCCCTTCCTGCATAGTATTCCATGTGTACAAGGACTGTGGTTCATTTACACAGCCCCTTACTGAGGAATAGTTGCATTGTTTCGGACCCTTCTGCTATCACAATGTAGCAAAAAAACCTTACCTATGAGACATTTCATGTGAGTACAGGAATGGTAGTTTCCTATAAAATTTATGAATCCAAGGATAAACGCAGATGGGGTTATACGATTTTGCACTCTCACCAGCCAGGTATGCAGGTATGCCCATTTCCTCACAGATTTGTCAGCAGAGTGTGTTTCAGACTTCTAGGTACTTGTCAATTTGATAGATTAGAAATGGTATCCAAATGTAGTTTCAATTTACATTTCTCTTAGCCTAAGAATTGTTTTCATATTTGTACCTGCTACTTGTACTTCTTTCTTCTAATAAGCTATGGCTTATTTTTCACACTTGAATCTTGACCAATATAGAATTTATCCTGCGACAGTATAAAATATGAATCTGAGAACATTTTTTCCAGCATCTCTTATTAGAAAGCCCATCACTCCCTACCTCACTGGTTCAAGGTGCTGCTTTTATAAGTTTTTAGATGTGAGATTCTCTTAGTACGCAGGTCTGTTTCTGGATGTTATGCTTTGTCTGGTTGCTTACATTTATACTATCATGTTGGTGTTGTCTTTCTGGGTTCCACGGCATGCTTAGGGGGATCTCCCCTACTCCAAGATAAGGTTAAATCTATAGTACTTACATCGTTTATGTTGAAATCTTTGGTCTCAAATTCATTTGGGGATTAGGATTGTGTCTTTGGTGAGAACTCTTGCATTTTTACTTCTCTTCTCACTCTGAGCTTGTTTTACCAGTCTGATTGGGGCTTTACTATTTCTGGGATACACGAGAGCTTTTCATTTTTCTCCCAGACCTCAGGTGGCATTGTCTTTGGTCTCACTTTATTTTAACAGATTGACGCTGTGATATTTATACCAACATGTCTATGAGTAGCTACTTCTGAGGCAAAGACAGATTGAAAACCTCAAACACACAGTTTTATATTGTTCCTTTTCAGGAGCAGCAAACGGGCACTTCTTAGGCAAAACATGGCAAAAAGGAAAGGGACCTTGTGGGGTCTGCTGTATAAAATTCACGACTATGCCGGACAGGAGAGAAGAGGATAAAATGAACTTCAGCTCCCTGGCTGTGCCGA
Organism: Phoca vitulina; assembly: GCF_004348235.1. Lineage (NCBI taxonomy): Eukaryota > Metazoa > Chordata > Mammalia > Carnivora > Phocidae > Phoca > Phoca vitulina. Next base: position 3,283,270 of record NW_022589749.1, on the reverse strand, counting down.
AGGGAAGCTCTGTAGTCACTGAGGCCCTGTTGGTGGCCTACACATGTATCCTCCACAGAAGGAGTCCGATCTGGAGTGGGGGATGGAAGCCACTTTGGGAGAAAGTCAGTCGTCCCCACATCCTTTTTAGCTCCTCGCCCTGTAGGAACACTGTACACCCACTTGGGGTGTTGAGATTTGGCAAGGTGATCCACAGTTGTGATTTTTTGAATTCCAACCCACTGGCCTCATATTTCTTCTGCCTTGTTTCCAGTTGTCAGCACTGGCCATCCTCCAGTTTGATTTGACCACTAATTGTGTTGCATGTTACCGTACCGAAATGAATCAAATCAAAATGCTTTTCCTGGAGCATTAGATAAAGCAGGCGAAGGTTCTGAGTAATGAGCAGATGCTGCTAATGCAGGGACAGTGGAGACCTTGCCAGGACTCCATCTGCTCCATGCTTGCCTGCCTCTGGCCCCGAGCCACAGCATTAGGGAAGGCGCTGTACTCGAAACCCGCTCCCCGTTCACAGAGTTTGCCTTGAAAACTCACTGTTTGGTGAGAAATGAGATTACACACTTCTTAGGTGCAAAGAAGTTCTCGTTTGTCCCTGCAAGTAGAGAGGAGAGACCAGACCCAGTGCATATTAGCATGTGGAAGCCGAGATGGGGTAGCCAACAGTCCTCTCTCTGTGCTGCCATCAAGCAAGGCAAAGTGGCTTATCCACTTCTGCAGCACTCCCCGAGCAATTGTCTGAACACACACAGGCTCCATTGTCTGGGGCTGGGCCCGCCCTGGGCCCGAGTGATGGCGATTCCTCGTTTACTGGCCTGGTAACAATGGATGGGAGTGGGTCTCTCCAGGCTTCTTTTTAGCAGAGAACAGTAGGACCATATTTTAGTTAGCTATGATGAAGAGTAGGTGCTTTTAAAACTTTATAGTTTTGTTTAAGAAAAAAAATCAGTTCTTTGATAGTTTTGCTTATGTCTCTTCTTTGTATAATGGTGACATTGGAATGTAATGATAAAACCTTTGAATGTAATACTTATACAATAAACAATATTCCTCACCCCCCAATCAAGATAGAAGTTTTAGAAGTGGAGCATTAACATGCTAAAGCCTTGCTTGGGAGATGGCTAAGACAGCTGAGTGTGGATTGTGGATATGATTGATTGGCCAAGGCCTGCCTTTTCTGGTCATTGTTCTCTTAAAAGTTTCAACAACCAGTTTTTGCTTGAAACCTTTGCCTGCCCTTAAGTCTAGGGGACTTACTCAGGTATTTGACAAAACAAAATGAAACTTTCTGATAACACCAAAATACCAGGTAGAGTCCTTGTAAAAGATAGGATACCTTTATAAACATGAACGACGAACAGTAGGAGTGCTCACGTTTTAAAGGTGCTCAGAGTGGAATTAAACACTGAAATGCAGAGTTCTGAACAGAGATGGTTCTTTTGTTATTGAAGGATTTGAGGAATTGAACTTTAAAGTTGACTGCTATTTGGCATGGTCTAGAGCGTTAGACTGTGTTTCATAGACACGCCATGGGGACTATGCTTACGTGATGGAAGTTTTTGAATAAAACCTTTTTAAAGTGTTTCCATTTTTCAGTGAGAAGAGTTCAAAATTATATTTCACACTTGCTTATGTACGCGTTGGACTGAAGATGCATTGTAACTAAGTATTAGGACAGTGCTCCTCAAATGGGAGTCTAGAGAGAAAATCTTGAGCAGGAGCTATGAGATCTCTAAGAAAGTTTTTTTTTTTTTTTATCTGTATTTTTATAGTAATCTAAAAAAAACCGATCCTTTGACCTTGTAACTAAACCATGCTGCATGATCTCAGTATTTGAATTTGCATTTTGTGTTCCCAGGCTGTTGGCACCAAGTAATCACTACATGCCTTGTGATTGTTTTTCATGCTGAGGGGTCCACAGATGACTTTTTATAGAGGTCTGCAAGCTCTCAGTTTTAAGAAACACTGGGGAGGGGAGTTCTCAATTTCTACGATTACTATAAATTTTTGAAGTTACTAGTGAAAATAACTTGAAATGATTGTTCTCATGCAGAAAGTGGCACATTAAATTTATGGTATGAGATTTGGTGTTGTTTATTGGGGTGGTTTTACTGAAAACTGATTTTTAATAATATAGAGTATGATGCATAAATTCAAAGTAGCTGCCCTGTGTTATTACAGTTGAGGTTAAAAATGGAAAGGAACAATAAATAGCACAGGGTATCTTTGTTGGGGGATAGTTTAGACTAGAGAGATAAATTGTCCATGTTCTTAAATGTACCTAATGAAATCCACACATGAATTTTTTTTTTGGAGGCTGATAAATCAAATTTTAAGTGCAGGAATTTAATTTCCCTTTTAATACTTGCAATTTTGATTGTAGCATTTATTCTACACAAAACCCTAGGGCTCTGTTAAAGCAGAAGTAAATATATTTGTGGAATGTATTTTTGTTTTAAAAGCAAGATGTGCCTGCCTGTCTGCCATTTCAGTCAAAAAGTCATTAGGCAAGCTACAGTGGAGTAGGAAGGCAATCCCGTGGGGCCAGGGACAGGTGGAGGAGGGAGTCTGAGTGGAACAGTGGCCTGGCGGGTGTGGGAGGTTGGCAACATCCAGGGAGATTGAGCAGGTAAATATATTAAGGATAATGGAAGCCAGTTTCTCACTATTGGAGAAGGGAGTTACAGGCATGGAAAAGGGCTATCCAGATGAACCCTGTGGGGCTGGATTGGAACAGGAGGTGTTGGTGTGGAATTCCTGCTTTTCAATATAGATACGTAAATAGAGATATCTGTGTTTGTATACAAATATGTTTATATATGTCCTAGCTTCGTTTGCTCTGAAAGTATAGAAGCAGCAATAGTCCAGTAGCAATGAGCATACCTAGTGCTCAGATCTTAAAAATACCGGTCTCCACTAAAAGGAGTCCGGGCTGCTTGGCAAAGAGGCTGACTCCATCCAGGGCTGGGGTAGGGAAAGAACAAAATAATCCCGGAGCATCGTATTGTACCAGGAAATACGGAAGTGCTTGAGGAATAATGGTGACATGAATACAGAAGCTACCTTGAAGGTAGCTTTGACGAGGTCAGGCTAGTCTTTCTGTGGGATGTCCTTCAATTTGCGCTTTCTCATATTTCCTCATGATTCGACTGGGTTATGCATTTTTGGCTGGACTGTCACAAGCGATTCTGTGTTCATCGCCATGCATTCTATTATGTAGCACAAGATGTTCGTTTGTCCCATTACTGATGTTAAATTTGACCACTTTATTAATTTGACATCTGCCAGGTTTCTTGACTACAAAGTTACTTCCCCCCCCATTCTGTAATTAGTGTTCTTTTATTTATTTATTTTATTAACATAATGTATTTGTTCCAGGGGTACAGGTCTGTGATTCATCAGTCTTAAACAATTCACAGCGCTCACCATAGCAATTAATTAATGTTCTGCAGGGAGATTCTTTGATTCTTCTCATCTGATAGTTTTAGCATCAATTGATTTGTTTTGTTTTGTTCTCAATTATTGCCATTGTAACTGCCGATTAGTGATTTTTCTAATTCCATCGTTCCTTCTATATTTGTTAGGTGACATTCTACTGTAAGTGTGTACCTCTGTTAGTATCATTCTGATACTCAGATTGTCCCAGATTTGGCCAGCTGTCAAACTCATGAAGGTAAAAAAAAAAAAAAAAAAATGAAGGGACTATTCAGGTTGAAGGACACAAGACAGATGAATGCCATGTATCATCCTGGATTGGATTCTTTTTCTATAAAGGACTTTACTGGGACAATTGGCAGCGGGATCTGAATAATGGGTAAATAGAAGTTCTTGCAACTTTTCTGTAATTTTCAAATTGTTTCAAAATAAGTTAAAACTTTTGTTTTTGATTAAGATGAAGTAATAAGGACTAGATTTATCCTTCTGCCTTAAACAACTGGAGAACTGGACAGAATATATTAAATAATGGTTTTCAGACATTAATCTTCTCTAAGGGATCAGTCTTGGGCTGTTTTTCTTTTTTTATTTTAAAATGTTCTATTTATTCATGAGAGTCAGAGAGAGAGAGAGAGAGAGAGAGGCAGAGGGAGAAGCAGGCTCCCCGCCTAGCAGGGAGCCCAATGCGGGACTTGATCCCAGGACCCTGGGATCATGACCTGAGCCAAAGGCAGACGCTTAACCATCTGAGCCACCCAGGCGCCCCTTGGGCTGTTTTTCAAACAGGAGGAATCCTACAATTATATCAGCTTACCAACTGGAAACAACCCAGTACAGGGAAAGGGAACCTGAACAGAGCCTGGACCTCACTTTGTTGAGGAGACACCAAGAGGTCAAGGAAGCCAAGGTGGAAAGAATTTATGGGCCAGAGTATCAGGGAGGGGGGAGCTGCACAGAGAGAACTCTACAGACCTAAAGAGACCCCTCTGTCTTTGAGTACTGATTTGTCCATGTGTGAGAAGAGATACAGAGACCAGGGAAAGAACCACCTGAAAGAAGAAGGCTGAACAGTTTCTGAAGCTCACACAGGGCTAGGAATGGTTTGTATTCCCACCAACCAGAATGGAAAGACCTCTCTCTTATAAGGCCACTGATCCCATCCTCAGGACCCCCGCTCAAAACTTAATCTAATCCTGATTACCTCCCAAGGTCCCATCTCCAAATAGCATCACATTGGGGGTTAAAGCTTCACCCTGTGAATTTTGGGGGGAGACAGACATTCAGTCCATAACACTAACACTAAAGCTATTTTAATTCTTTTTAAAGAGTTTAGAGAGTGAGCGAGAATGCTATCAGGGAAGGAGCAGAGGGAGAGGGAGAGAATCTCCAGAAGACTCCATGCTGAGCACAGAGTCCAAAGTGGGGCTCGATCCCAGGACTCTGAGATCATGACCTGAGCTGAAAACCAAGAGTCAGAGGCTTAACCGAATGAGCCACCCAGGCTCCCTGAAAGACATTTTAAATATACAAATAGGGTTAAATATAAAAGGATGGGAAGTTATACAGTGCAAACATAAAGGAAAGCTGGCGTAGCTATATTACTTTCAGACAAAATTTTAGAACAAGGAATATTAGGGATAAAAAGGGACTTTCATAATGAAAAAGGGGTCAGTTTATCAAATGGACATAGTAATGCTAAATACGCATCTAATAACACAACTTCAGGGATGCCTGGGTGACTCAGTCAGTTAAACGTCCAACTCTTGATTTTGGCTCAGGTTATGACCTCAGGGTCATGAAATCAAGCCCCACATCAGGCTCCATGCTCAGTGGGGAGTCTGCTTGAGATTCCCTCTCCCCTGCTGCCCCTCCCCCTGCTTGTGCTATCTCCCTCTCTAAAATAAAATCTTTAAAAAAAAAAAAACTGATAAGTGAAAGGGGAAATAAACAAATTCATAATTATAGTGGAAATCTCAGGCACTTTTATTTCAGTAATTGATAGAAGTAATTGGTAAGGTCATATAAGATTGAACAACATTGTCAGCTAACTTTACCTAATTGACATTTATAGAACTTTCCACACAACAACTATAAAATACACATTCTTTTCAAGTAGACTCAGAATGGTGACCAAGATGGAGTATGTTCTGGGCCATAAAATTATTTTCAGTAAATTTAAGAGGATTGAAATCCTGCAAAAGTATGTTCTCACTGAAAGTACATTTTCCAACAACCATGAAATTAAAAATAACAGCTCTGTAAAATCTCCAAATATTTGGAAATTAAACGGTGCTCTTATAAATAAGCCATGAGTTAAGAAATCAGGAAATATTTTGAACTGAATGAAAATGAAAAACCGTTTATCAAAATGTAAAGCAGTGCTTAGAGGGAAATTTAAAGCAATAAATGCTTATAAAAGAAAAAGTCTCAAATCAATGATAAACTTTTCACCTTAAATAGAAAAAGAGCAAATTAAATACAGTAAAAAGAACAGGAATCACTGGAATTGAGAAAATAATATAGGAAAATCAAAACTAGTTCCTTTAAAAAAAAAAATTGTGACAAGTACTAGTCAGAGTGATTAAGGGAATAAAATACCAACATTGGGAATGCAACAGAGGGGACATCATTATAGATCCTACAGATGTGGAGAAGACTACAGTGAAAAATTATGAAAAAGTTTATACCAGTAAATTTGGCCTCTTAGATGAAGTGGATAAATTTTTTTTTTTTGAAAGATACACATTACCAAAATTCAGTTAAGAACTAGAAAACTTGAATGGCGCTATTTCCATTAAAGAAATGGAATTTGTAATGTAAAATTTTCCTATGAGGAAACCTACAAGCCCAATGGTTTTACTGGTGAATTCTACCAAGCACTTAAGGAAATAATACTAATTCTGTATACTTCCATAAAATAGGCTAGGAGGGAACACTTTTCAACTCAACTAATGAGACCAGCATTACCCTCATACCAAAACCAGATAAAGAAGAAAAAATAACTAGTGTATGAAAACAAGGAAACTATAGATCAGTATTCCACATGAACATAGATGTAAACATGCTTAACAGTGGGGTGCCTGGGTGGCTCAGTCAGTTAAGCGTCTGCCTTCAGCTCAGGTCATGATCCCAGGGTCCTGGGATCGAACCCTGCATCAGGCTCCCTGCTCAGCGGGGGGTCTGCTTCTCCCTCTCCATCTTCTTCTCCACCTGTTCGTGTGTGCTTAACTTAACGAAATACTGTAAAACTCAATCCTGTAATATATTAAAAGGGTAGTAAATCATAGCCACTTAGGATTCATCCAAGGAATTTAATTAGTGTAACATTTGAAAATCAATTCATCATATTAACAGACTATAAAGGAAAAACCTGATGGTCAACTCAATGAAACACAAATTTGACAACCAATTCGTATTGATGATTAAAAACTCTTAGCTGACTGATAAAGGAACCTTTCTATGAAAAACCTACAGCTAACTGCATATGTAATGTGAAGACCATGCTTTCTAAAAACTGGAAACAAGGCAAGGATGTCCACTTTTACTACTGTTATTTTAAGCATTGTACTGGAAGGCTGCCTTCATGCAATAATGCAAGAAAATGAAAAGGTATACAGATAGGAAAGGAAAAAATTATAGGAAAAGAATTTCCTATAGAAAAAGGATAAATTATGCGTAAAATCCTAAGCCATCAACAAAAATGTTGCTAGAACTAAAAAGTATCTTTAGCAGTGTCACTGTGTATGAAGTCCATATGCAAAAACCAATTGTATTTTTTCAAGTTAGCAACAAACAGTTGGAAAAGTATAAGATAATTGGTGATTAATTCAGCAAATAACAAAATATGTGTAAGACCTGTGTGCTGAACACTATAAAATACTGAGAGAAATTAAAGCCCAAATAAATGGAGAGTTATATTCATGGATTGGAAGATTGAATGCTGTTGAGATGTCGGCTGTCCCCTCATTGACCTAGAGATTCAATCCAAACCTAATCAGCATCCCTACAGGCTTTTACTTTTTTTTTCTTTTGGTGGAAGATGATAAGCTGATTCTAACGCTTAAAATCTAAAAGAATTTAAAATCTAAAATCTAAAAATGCATAGGACCAAGAATAGTGAGGAATGATTTTGAAAAAGAAGTACAAAGTTGGTAGAGTTACCCTACCCAATTTCAAGATTTACTGTGAAACTGTAGTCATCAAAACAGTGTGCTACTGGCCTGAGGATAGACCGATGAAACAATAAAGTCCAGAAAAAGCTACCCACTGATTTTTTTATAAAGGTGCCAAGGTCATTCAATGAGGAAATAATCATCTTTTCAACAAATGATGTTGAAACATATCTATATGCCTTTTCATTCCTGCCTATGAACTTCTACTCTTCATGCCATCTACAAGTTAACTCAAATGGATTATAGACTTAAATATAAAACTTCTAGACAAAAACAAAATCTTTATGACCTTGGGTTGGGCAAAGATTTCTTAGGACACAGAAAGCACAAATTATAAAAGAAAAATGTTAGACTTCATCAAAAGTAGAAACCTTTGATCATGAAGATACTAAGAAAATGAAAAGGCAAGCAGAAAATATTTGCAAAACACCTATCTGATGTATGACTTGCATCTAGAATATATAAATAACATTCATAATTCAAATATAAGAAGACAATCAACTGAAAGTGGCAAAAGGTTTGAATAGACCCTTCACCAGAGAAGACCTATAAATGTTGAGTGAACACATGAAAGGATGCTCAGCATCATTAGTCATTAGGGAAAGGTAAATTAAAACCATTTTGAAATATACTGTTATACCCACTACACCAGCTTAAAAAGACTGATAATGCCTAGTGTTGGTGAGAGTGTGGAGAAGTTAGCACTTTCATTTCTTGCTGGTGGGAATGCAAAATGGTGCAGCCACACTGGAAAACAGGTTGGCAGTTTCTTATAAAGCATAAACTCACTAGGTTTATGCTTTATAGCACTCCCACTCATATTATCCAAGAGAATGAAAACCTGTGTTCACACAAAAACTTGAATATTTATAGAATTTTATTCATGATTGCTCCAAACTGGAAGCAACCTAGATATGTATTAATTGGTAAATGAATACAGTTGTGGTACATCTATACAGTGAGACATTACACGTCAATAACAAACTACAGATACATACAACAATATAGAAAAATCTCAATAGCATTAATGCTAAGTAAAAGAAGCCAGACACAAAAGAGCATATACTATATAATTCTGTTTATATGGAATTCTAGAGGAAGCGAAACTAGGACAGAAAGCAAGTGAGTATTTGCCAGGGGCTGGGACCAAGGAAGGTGACTGCCTGTAAAGCTGGGATGGAAATACTCTGTTATGACTGGTGGTGGTTACGGGACCATATATATTTGTCTGTTCCCATCAAATTGTACACTTAAAGTAGACAAGTTGTTTTGTGTGTGTAGATTATACCTCAATAAAACATTTTTTAAACAACCGAAGAGTACTATTTTAATATTTTCTACAATATAGTTAGTGCCATTCTTGCAAAGTTTTGTTGGTTTTTGCTCATCAGGAAAGGACAGGGTCTCTGAGATGTATTAGAGTAGAAGGACAAGAGTGCTTTCCTGCTCAGTTCTATATTTGAGTGGATGATCATCAAGAACAGAGAATTCCTCTGGTTGCTCCATGGCCACTGGAACACATTTAGTGATTGAAGTTTTTTTTCTATATTTTTAATTCTAAAATAATCCTTCATGAAGAAATCTGGACCTATTTTTAAAGAGATCCAAAAATGGATATTGTAGTATGGGATCATAGTGGTAGTGGATATTGTATATATGGGATCATAGTGGCATTAGGCATGGCCAAATATAGTAGCTATGTGGATTCTGAATTGTTCCTCCTCCTTGCTTTTAACTCTGCTCCCATATAGGACTTAAAACCCAAGATCATGCAGTATTACAAAAAGAAATTCCTGGATAAGCAGCTTTCCCCAACCCTTTATTCCAAGGCTATGGCAGACTTTTCTCCATGTTTTTAAGAGCATATGACTTTTTTTTTTTTTTTTTTTTAAGATTTTATTTATTTATTTGACAGAGAGAGAGATAGCGAGAGCAGGAACACAAGCAGGGGGAGTGGGAGAGGGAGAAGCAGGCTTCCTGCCGAGCAGGGAGCCCGATGTGGGACTCGATCCCAGGACCCTGGGATCATGACCTGAGCCGAAGGCAGACGCTTAATGACTGAGCCACCCAGGTGCCCAAGAGCATATGACTTTTGATGCAAAGACCTGGACTAGGTTATTCTAATTCCTAAGAGTTGGAAGCGTATATTGTGCTGTCCTAGTAATATTAAATATAGCTAGTGTCCATATCTTGGTTTCTAAATATCATTAATTCTTCAGTAAAAGGAACCAGTGCTAGGGGAGGCAAATACAGGATGAGTCTGGAACATCTTGTGGGGCCAGAAAGTAAGGATGTTAAAAAAAAGGATAGCAGAGGAAAGGGGGAAGTTCTATTTATAGGACAGTGGAACCAAACTGGAGTTCTTTCCCAACAGCAAAATCAGGGACAATTTGAGCAGAAAATATGATAGTAATGGATTATAACCTATAGAATAAAGAAGTAAGTATCTACAAGCCCATGCTGATGTAAATAAATAATTGAATAAATAAGGGAGAAGAGACAGCTCTTCCTTACAGTAGCATTTCAATTAATGAATTTGTATATGGACAAGGGTGATGAAAATAGAAATTCATTTGGCAAGCACCACGATAATTGTTGCAGGCAAGAATCATCCATGGATGCTAAAGTTGGTATGATGAGAAACAGGATATGTGCATAGTTTCAAGTTATTTCCTCACAAGAGAAGAATGATAACCTTATAATGGAGAAACCTGACTATACCACCTAAACCAAGTGGTGAAAGTTACCATTACCAGTAATGAGAAATTGACATCATGTACCTCCTGATACACGGAAAAGGCACAACATTACTTCTGTGCTATTTTTGCCAAAAATGCATAACCTGATTTTAAACATGACTAAACATCAGACAACTGAGAGATCTTCTACAAGATGCATGATCAGTACTTTTCAAGGGTCAGGGGCAGGGAGGACAAGATAGACTGAGGAATGGTCTCAGATTAGAGGAAGGAGACATGACAATTAAATGCAACATGGAATTCTGGATTGGATTCTGGACCAGGAAGAGGATGTTGTTGGGCCATTTGGTGAAATGGGAATAAGGTCTGTAGATTGAACATCTTGCATCAATGTTAATTTCCTGACTTTTATCATGCTACTGTGGTTATGTAATATGTTAACACTTGGGGAAGCTGGGTGAAGGGTATACTGTAACTCTTTTGTATAATTTGTAGGGCTTTTTTATAAGTCTGAAATATTTCAAGTTTTTAAAAAAACGTTAGATCATTAAACAAGATTAGATTCTTTTTCTCATAGTGATTTAATGCCATGTTTTTATATGTTAAGTAATTATTCAGGAAAAAAATGTGCCTGTTCTTTTTCTGTTTGGCTGGATTGGGAAACTAAATTAGATGAGATTAGGGTCCTTGTTCTTCTGGTGGTGGTTATACAATTAGGGATTCTTAGCATACTTTGTTTCTGTATCTTGCTATTTATCTTTGGGCTCTTTCCTCCCCCTTTTATTTAATGCATGATGGTATGAAATGGTATTTCATTTCCAAAGAATACTTTTTTTTTTTGTTAGGCTTTTTATTTTTTTAAGATTTTATTCATTTATTTGACAGAGAGAGACACAGCGAGAGAGGGAACACAAGCAGGGGGAGTGGGAGAGAGAGAAACAGGCTTCCCACCCAGCAGGGAGCCCGATGCGGGGCTCGATCCCAGGACCCCGGGACCATGACCCGAGCTGAAGGCAGACGGTTAACAACTGAGCCACCCAGGCGCCCCTCCAAAGAATACTTTTTAAAGAATGATGTAGCTATTATATTTAGCAATATGCCAGAAATTAGTTTTTTAGGCCACTACTTAAAACTTACGATAAACAAGTTTTGTCAGTTTTATATGTAAGATGTGAAAGGGACATATGATTTCACTCATATGGAATTTAAGAAACAAAACAGAAGAGCATAAGGGAAGGGAGCAAAAAATAGATGAAATCAGAAAGGGAGAAAAACCATGAGGCTCTGTTTTTTGTTTTTTGGGTTTTTTTAAGATTTTTATTTGTCAGAGTACAAGCAGGGGAAGCAGCAGACAGAGTGAGAAGCAGGCTCCCCACTGAGCAAGGAGCCCAATGCGGGACTTGATCCCAGGACCCTGGGATCATGACCTGAGCCGAAGGCAGATGCTTAACTGACTGAGCCACCCAGGTGTCCCCAGACTCTTAATCCTAGGAAACAAACTGAGGGTTGCTGGAGGGGAAGGGATGGGGAGACGGGGTAACTGGGTGATGGACATTACAGAGGGCACGGAATGTAATGAGCACTGGGTGTTATAGAAGACTGGATGGATCACCAAACTCTACCTTTGAAATTAATAATACACTATATGTCAAATAATTGAATTAAAAAAATTTTTAAAAGATGTGAAAGGGAGGGATGCCTGGGTGGCTCAGTCGTTAAGCGTCTGCCTTCGGCTTATGTCATGATCCCAGAATCCTGGGATGGAGCCCCACAGAGCAGGGAGCCTGCTTCTTCCTCTCCGACTCCCCCCGCTTGTGTTCCCTCTCTCGCTGTGTCTCTCTCTGTCAAATAAAATCTTTAAAAAAATAAAAATAAAAGATGTGAAAGGGAGATCTGGTTTGCCAAAGTAATTTTAGGGGGTAAACAAAGTCTGAAGGCTGCTAGTCTTAAAGGCAGGTGGATCTGAGGGTCTGGAGTTAGAGGAGAAATCTGTATTGGGCTTTTATAATGCCCCACCCCAGGGAACGCAGAAGGAAAAGGGAGAGCCCCAGGGTAAACATTAGGGCGCTCCTGGCAGAACCCAGCCCACTCCGGGAGGTTTGCATTTGGGTTTGATGCCTAAGTGAGATGTGAGATCATCTGCTGTTCCCTTTTCTCCTCATTTGGTGTAACTCAAAGCTGACTGTGGTTGTACCATAATCTAAATCTTTACGTATATTTTTTTCTACTTTCCATTTGAGCCATTTAATACTTTTATTGCAAGGGAATTAATTGATAGTACGACTTCAGGATATTTTGAGGATTTGGAATGGGATCTCCAAAAGTTGCAAAATATCATCGCTGGAATTTTTCATTGTAAATCTGTTCTGAGAATGTACTTAGCTTGCAGTGTAGCTACTGAAAACATTTGTAAAACACAAGTTCTGCATCTCTACTTTTGTTAGTGATGGCTTTTCAAATTATTTTTAAAAATCCTTTTATTATGGAAAATTCAAAATACACAAAATTGGAGAGAACAGTGTGATGAATCCCCATATACCCATCCCTCAGCTTCAGTAGTCATCAGTATTATTGTAATTACACGTTTCTAAATATTATGTAGTTCTATCATTCAGTAAGTGGAACTATTTTTGAAGATAGACATATTTTCCTTTTAGTAACAAATAGTATTTTTAAAAAGAACAAGGAGGCTAAGACTTAACGAATACCACTCTTGGCCTAGACCCTGTTCTGGGCTCTCATGCACCTGTCTGGACAGGGAAGTGGTGGCGATGTTACTCCTTTGGAGTCTAATTCACCTTAACCCATCATTGAGTCAGCAGTAGAGTTTGTATATCAGAGTTAAATATTGATTATAAAATTATGTGGGTTGTGATTGGAAAAAGTAAAAAAAAAACTTGTCACTAATCATATTAATATCTACAAAGAGGTATGCATATTATAATAAAATGTTTGATATAGTATTACACATTCAAATTGTACTGAAGGATGTGTGGTAAAGCGTAAGTGTTCTTTCTCTACCTACCACCACCTGGCCCCTGAATCCCCCAGTACCACAATCTCTTCTCTAGAGGCATCACCTACTACCAGTGTCTGATAGACTCTTCCAGGATATATTCTATATTATGTTTATGTTGCTCAGTTCTATTGTAGGAAAAAATTGGCTGCGCGCACAGTGATGTCTCTTTCACATCCTCTGCCTTCTTGGCACTTCCCCTGGTAGAAGAGCTGGTCCAGATGCTTCCCCATCAACCTGTTTTTCCTTTGAGTTTGTTAACTGTAAATTCTTCTATCTAAGAATTTACAGTTAACAAACTCAAATAGAAACTAACTAACAAACTAAATAGAAGAATGTAAGACATTGTCCTCGTCTTACAATATGTTATTTGACTCCTTTTCAATTTACTGTCTGTTTTCATTTTTTTATTTTTAAAATGTTTTTCCTCTGCTTTGACCTTGAGACTACTAAATATATTCAGTTTGCTTGCTTCTTGACTCAGTGTCTGCTTTGGTGATCTCCTGTCTGGTTGCTGATTTGCTTCTGCCTAACCACTTTATAGGTTCAGGAGCCCATTCAGATGCTCTTGTCAATCTAAAGTACAGCTTCCGGAATGCTTCACATTTATTATTTTTCTCCGTAAGCAGCAGAGTTCAGCTTTAAAGTTGTGCTCAGCTGCAGTATTGAGGATGGACATGCATGGTAGATGCTTTTTCTTTTTCAAGACCTTCCGTAATTTAGCCCCTCATCGTGACCCTTGTTTGCACTAATATTAGCCCCCGCCCCCTGGCCACCTCTTCCATAAAAGCAGAAGTTGCTTTGTCCTTTCAGACCTAATGCCACCTTTACATCTCTCGCCTACATTTCATAGTGATGTCGTATGGACTTAATGAATGAGGAAGTACACATTTAGTGAATGCAATGGGTAGATCTTAAATCTTTGTTAAAATTCTTTTTCTCTTGTTGAGGAATCTCTTTTGACTCCTGTTTATTTATAGGCAAGTGTTTATGTGGTGGAAATTGAAGTTCCCAGCTGTTTCTATAGTTTCATTCACTGTCTCTGAACGGCAGGTAAGCGATCCTGCCTGCTTGCCTACAATAGTGCCCCCTTATCCGCGATTTCACCTTCGGCAGCTTCAGTTACCCACGGTCCATGGTGGTCTGGAAGCAGGTGATCCTCCTCCTGACTTGTCAGCAGGTCAAGAGTAGCCTAGCGCTCCATCACAACATCCTAACCTCACTCCATCTCCTCACATAGGCATGTTATTTATCATCTCACACCATCGCAAGAAGAGGGTTGAGTTCAGTACAGGAAGATGTGTTAGACCGCATTCACATAACTTGTCACAGCACATTGTTATAATTGTTCTATTTTAGTATCGTTGATCTCTTCCTATGCTTTTTTTTTTTTTTTTTTTCTTATAAATTAAATTTTATCAGAGGTATGTATGTAAAGGAAAAAACATAGTACATAGTGGGTTTGGAACTATCCATGGTCCAACATCTCCTAGGGGTCTCGGAATGTATCCCCCACAGATAAGGGGACAGTGCTGTGGTAAGAAGCTGACCCAAGCCTCAGGTGTTTATTGTGCAAGCTCAAGAGGATGGGAGCTCATGGCTAAAATAAGCTCTAATCAAGGAAGCACTAAAGACCACGAGAGGTGACCAGTCTGTGACTTTGGAAACTGTTAACCTGTTTTAAATTTTATGGCGTGTGAAAAAGATCAAAGGGGAAGGGGCGGTGCCAGTGTGTGTGGTGGTTATTTTTTTCTTCTCCCCAAAACCAGTTCAGCAGTTATTTACCTTTCAGGCAATTAACATAATTACCATTATGCTAAAAAGTAATTTTGGAAAGTTCTGCCCTGAGCTCTTATGACTCCACCGGGACAGTTTTAGTTGGGACTTATCTTTTTGATGGAAGCCTAATTGCAATTTTGGCTTTGTGCACACAAACAGAAGCAGCTAATTGTTTAGGCAAATAGCAGATTAATTTAAATATGCATCCCTAATAAAACAAAAATGGTATCCATTATGGTCCTTGTTCCCATGACAAGGAATATAAATATTCTATGCAAGTACCATTAGGCAGAGGTCTTAAGGATTGTCGACATTATTTCACAGTGGTAGCACTTTCCCGATATCGAGTAATCTTTACAAAAGCTAACATAAATCAGTTTAAACTCATTTAGATCCCATTTCCACTATGTGCAGTTTCATTACCACACTCTGGCTGGCCTCCTCTGGGAGGTGGGAGGGGCATGTTGCAAACTGGCATGGGTGCCCGTCCACAGCTGCTGAATGGGCTTTATGTCTCCTCAGAAGACTGGCTATCGTTACTCATGTCATTGTTAACGACTGTTCCTAGTCTAGATGAACTCGGAGTTCCTTCAGCCCTGCTGCTGCTTGTCAAGGTGGAGGGTGCTGAGCCCATCGAGCAGGTGGGACTGCTAAGCCCCACTCCTGTCTCCTTGATTGGGCTGGTAGCCCTCACTCATTGTGCTCTTCCAGACTTTTTGAGAGACACTTTTTCTTCTTTTGTCTGCATCCTTTTCATATTTTTCATGAATGAAGCTGTATTGTTGGGAGCCCAGCATTACCTCAGAGTTAAACATCTTTTATCCGGCTATTGAGGTCTTGTCAGGGAGAAAGAAAGACACCTGCTCTCCTTTTAGTTTTCCTGGTGTGGGGCAAATGGGGGCTATAAGCTCTGATTCTTAGGGATTATGCCTTGTTCAGGAAATGATAGCAATGACCTGCTTTTTAAGTCACTACTGAGGAACTACACAGAACCTCCCTTTACATTTGCTAAGACCTTTTGTTTTACCTTGGCCTAACTTGCAGGATAAATGTAGTAGGTGCTTTTTGGGGTTTCTCCTCGCTCCAGTGAACCTCCTTAGCCTCTGTAGGGGTGGGCATGTTCATAGTATTTGAGTTAGTCTCTGGCCTCGGTTGGACAGGGATGGGGACCGTAGGCTTTGGGGGCAGCTAATTCATGGACTGGGATGAGCCATTTGGGCCTCACACTTTTAGTATTGATTGTGTGCTTGGAGTAGAAGACCCCACAGAGTAGGGAGGAACTAAAGCTGGCTTGTGGGGAGAAAGGAAAGAATGAAACAATTGCAAGAAGAAGTGGAGGCAAGGTCTGTGGTGCACACAAAAGACATACACCTCCCTGGTTCTGAATGTCTTCCTAGTCCCTGGTGCAGATTCCTTATAGTCCTCCAGCTCTCCTCCTTGCCCTTGGGTTCCCTGAAATAGCCCCTTTCCTGTTCAGTTGGTTTCCCTTAGGTATTTAAACGAGTTTCAATGGATTTCTGTTTCTTAGAACCAAATGTCCCTCGCTAAAACCTAAGACCAATGTTCAGCAAACCTTTATTGACAGCCACTTTCATCAGCCGCATCATCAGTGATGTTCTGAATTCACTGACACCGGGAATAAGGGAGAAAAAGGACACAATCCTGCCACTTCAGAAGTCCACACAATATCAAGAGCCAAATCCCTATCATTGCTGTTTCTGCAATATAATACTTGGCCGTTCAAATGAATTTATATCAGATTTTTTAAGATTACCACCTATTTGACAAGTGAATATATATGGCTCTGACAGGCATTGACTACTTATTCCTTAATGTCGTGTAATGGTTGTGCACCCAGGTCAACTGGAAATGTCTGGAAAAATGAGCTGCCCCTTCTTTGGAGATATTAAAATAATGTGACAACATGACAAAAAGTTAAGCTTATCCATTTTCCCGTTGCACTTTGTATTATCTGCTATGTGTTTGTTTCTCTCAAATGTGGGTTTTGTGAGAATAGGGAACCTTTTCTCTACTTAGAGAAGAGTTCTCTACTTAGAACCTTTCTATTTGCCCCCAAACAAGATGCTTGGTAGATGCCATGAGAATGTTTGCTCCATGCAGTCGGTGACTTTCTTGCTTTATTTGGTCTTGTTTGCTGTAGTTTCCCTGGGGCCTAGAATAGGGGCTGGCCTAAAGCAGGGGCTTAGCAAACACTTGTGGAATGTGTTGTTGCATCAATTCCCTTTGGGCTAAATGTTGGTTAACAGGGGTGATAATCAGCTACAATATTATATGGCATTCTTATAATTCCGGTATTCACTGTTCAAGTCCCTGCAGTTTGGAGGTTGTAAAAGTAGCCATTTATAAAATCAACTTCCACTCCAACATCACTCCCTGTTTGCTGCTGTATCTGTTCCCGCCCACCTTGCCCATGTGTTTTTGGATCAAGTGTCCAGCAACACAGTTGCAAAGTGAAATTGCAAATCTTGTAAAAGCGGCAGGATTTAATGTTAAAAGTGATAATGGAAGAGCACTAGAAGCGGTAATTACATGGGTAAATATACGGGGCTTTTTTTTTTCTTACTATTTAAGTCTCTTTTAAAGATAATTGCCTGCTTATGCAAAAGTAATAACAATGTATATGGGGTTCATAACATACATAAAAATAAAAAGTATGACAACAGTAGCACAGAGGCTGGTGGGCAGGAAGTGCATTGCGGGAAGCTCTCATACTTCACGTGAAGTGGGCCAATATCACTGGGAGCTAGACTGGTAAGTTAAAGATGAATGCTCAAATCCTAAAGCGACCACTAAAATAACACAACAGAGTTTTGGCTAATGAGCCAACAAGGGAATTAAAATGGAATAAACACATACTCAGTTAATCCAAATACTCAGTCTAAAAGAAGGCAATAAAAGAGAAAATGGGAGCAAAGAACAAGAGGGATAAATAGCAAAATGGTAGGTCAAACCCATTCCTGCCCATAGCCACATTAAAGGTAAATAGTCTAAACACTCCAGCCAAAAGCAAGACCAACTATATGCTGTCTACAAGAAACTCATTTCATATATGAAGACACATGGCAAAGAGAAAGGACAGAAAAATATATGCTGTGCTAATAACACTGATCAGAAGAAAGCTGGAGTGCCTGTATCCATGCCAGACAAAGTGGATCTCAGAGCAAAGAATGGAACCATGGCTAAAAAGGGACATTTCATGCGACAAAGGGTCAATTCATCCAGAGGACATAACAACCCTAAGTGTTCATGCGTCTAAAAGTGGTCTCGGAGGACTGTGCCATTGACCGTGACGGTCTAACAGTTTTATACTTCATAGCTGAAGGAAGTAGAACTGACACAGATGTTGACACTGTATGTGTTCAGAAAAGAATGTGGCCACTGAATTGAGGGAAACCTAGAATATGTTTTCCAGGAAGATCCTTCTTAAGATAGCTCTGTGGAACTCAACCTTGCAGCAAAGGCTATCTTATTGCATATGATTCTGTTGGAATAATGATGCCAACAAAACCGAGTAGTTGATTAATAATGAAAAATGTGTTTATAGATAAACTCCATGTGTGCTTGGAGTGAGCTATGGTTGAGAAACTTCCACATTTGGCAGAATCTAGGCAAGCCTATGTCATTTCCTCATGGAGCTCATAGTTACTTTATGCACTGTAGATGCAGCCGCACATCCTGCATTTTCCCAGCTAAATCCCAGCCCAGCCTCATCACATACCAAGTGGCTCTGGACCAGTTGTTTAACCACTCAGAGCTTCTGCTCTCTTTTGTAAAATGAAGATAATGATGCTCCTTCCAAAATGGAAGTGAGCATTCAGTGAGAGGAGATAAATGAAAGCGTCTGAATACTCGAAAGCTCTATGCAAATTACAATTTTTATTTCTCATTCCTGTTTACTCTGATGTCTCTGAACAAATGCAAACAAAGGTAATGCAGAAGTATTTGGAGGAGGCACATCTTGGAATATGCCTCTCTATTTAATGGGTAGAGCCATTGGCATTTTCTGCAGCATATCTGTTTCTTCTGAGTCAGAGTGGAAAGAATTTGCCAAAATATTCGCCAGGGGAATGTGTTGTGGAGCCTTTTGTGATCCGCTTATCCCCTGAGTTTATCACAATTCTTAGAAAAGAACACTGTTTTATGTCTGAAGCAACATTTAACTTGAAGAAAGCTCTGCTTTTGTTTGGAATCACCTACTTAGCCTACTGGCAGTTCAAAAATCTTGCAAGGCAGCCCACATGTATTATTTTCTTCTGCCTGTATTTATCTAGTGCTGAATGATGCTTTATCGTAAGATCCTAAGTTCAAAGCATGTGCCATTTACAGACAAAGTACAAGGCAAGAAACAAGAAAGATGGGAAGATGGACTGCAAAGAGAAGAAAAGTGAAAAAGCTTTATCTGTTTTAGATAATAAGAAGTTATGGGAACTAGGACTGGATTTTTGGATGACCAACAGAGGAAATTTGCGTTATTAATAGATTAAATATACTTAACAACATGGCAGGCCCAATAGGACACATAAAAATAAAAGGTAAGGGGCGCCTGGGTGGCTCAGTCGGTTAATCGTCTGCCTTCGGCTCAGGTCATGATCCCAGGGTCCTGGGATCCAGCCCCACATCAGGCTCCCTGCTCCACGGGAAGCCTGCTTCTCCCTCTCCCACTCCCCCTGCTTGTGTTCCCTCTCTCGCTGTGCCTTTCTCTGTCAAATAAATAAAATCTTAAAAAAAAAATAAAAGGTAAAACTCGTTGGTCTATCTCCAGCCTTTTGCGTGGTTTTTCTCCTTTCATCTGTGTGACAGTCCTGTGTAGTAGGTAGTGTTCTCTTCAGTTTTACAGATGAGGAGACAGGCTCACAGCTTCAAGTAACTTGCCCAAGGCCGTCAGCTAGCAAGTGGTAGAGCTGGATTTGAACTCAAATAAGCACAGATTGTGTTATATCCGTACAATTGTTTCTTGGTGAATTTTGAAAAATTAGTGGGAATTGGAGCAGGACATTATCCAGCATGATGCAGACAGTAATTATTTTCTTGGGTAAATCTTTGAGGGAAAGAAGTGGGTAGGAATGATAAAAAGAGATTTTTTAGTGAGAAAAGAATAAATGCATCCCAAATACAGAAAACAGAAAAGTTTATAATTCTTTTTTTTAAGATTGATTTATTTATTTTAGAGCATGAGTGTGAGGAGGGGCAGAGGGAGAGAGAATCTTAAGCAGATTCCCCACTGAGCATGGAGCCCAACACGGGCTCGATCTCCCAACCCTGAGATCATGACCTGAGCCGAAATCAAGTCAGATGCTTAACTGACTGAGCCACCCAGGCACCCCAAAGGTTTATATTTCTTTCTTTAAAAAAAAAAAAAGATTTTTATTTATTTATTAGAGAGAGAGCACAAGCCAGGGGAAAGGCAGAGGGAGAAGCAGACTCCCTGCTGAGCAGGGAGCCCGATGTGGAGCCTGAGCCCAGGACCCTGGGATCATGACCTGAGCCGAAGGCAGATGCCTAACCGTTTGAGCCTCCCAGGCACCCTAAAAGTTTATATTTCTGATAGAAAAGTGTAAGTTCCTGAAGATGACTGGTGCTCAGGCTTGAGCGCATGTCCCCAGAGTTTCTGTTGCCCCCAAGTCTGCATTTCTAATAAGCACCCCCTCCCCCATGACGCCGCAGCTGCTGCTACTGGCCTGGGGGCACCACACTTGGATATCACCACTCTAGACCATTTGAGGGAGGTGGAGACGTGGCCAGTGTGTGTAAGAGGAATTCATCTGGGTAGCAGCATTCAGGGAGCTGGAGAGAAGGGTGTATAGGTAGAAATCAAGGTTTTTAACAAGCGTGGGGTAGTCAAGCTCATGTTTTACAACGATGTGAAAGAAAGCACCCCTGCTCCCCGTGGCTGGAAGAGGGTGGTATGCGGAAGGATGAAATGCAAGAACCTTGTAGAGTGTAGGCTAATGGTAGTTTTCAGATCTGGCTGGCATCTAGAGCAGTGCCCTGTCTATAACATGCTCAGTAATTGCACGATGTCTCATATCTGTTAGAGTGGCTGTCATCAAAGACAAGTGATGACAAATGCTGGTGAGAATGTGGAGAGAAAGGATCCCCGATGCACTGCTGGTGGGAATGGAAATTGGTGCAGCCATTGTGGGAAACAACATGGAGGTTTCTCAAAAAAATAAAGAACCATCAGATGAGCTAGCAGTTCCACTTCTGGGTATTTGTCCAGAGGAAATGAAATCACTATCCCAAAGAGCTGTCTATACCGCCATGTGCACTGCAGCATTATTCAGAGTACAGAGACATGGGAACAACCTACATGTCTATTGACAGATGGATAAAGAAAATTTGGTATTTATCTACAATGGAATACTATTCAGCCGTAAAAAGAAGGAAATCCTGCTATTTGCAACAGTATGGGTGAACCCTGAGGGCATTATGCTAAGTGAAATAACTCAGAGCAAAAACAAATAGTGTATCCTCTCACTCATGAAATCTAAAAAACAAAAAACAAACTCAGAACAGATTTGTGATTCCTGGGGTGGAGGTAGGGGAAATGGGTAAAGGTGGTCGAAAGGTGTACAAACTTCCAGTTATTAGTAAGCTCTGGGGATCTAATATACAACATGATGACTATCATTAATACTGTATTGTATGTTTGAAAGTTGCTGAGAGTAGATCTTAAAAGTTCTAATAAGAGAAATTTGTTGGGACTTCATCAAGATAAGAAGCTTCTGCACAGCAAAGGAAACGGTCACCAAAATAAAGAGGCAACCCACAGAATGGGAAAAGATATTTACAAATGACACTACAGACAAAGGGCTGATATCCAAGATCTATAAAGAACTTCTCAAACTCAACACTCAAAAAACAAATAACCCAGTCAAAATATGGGCAGAAGACATGAACAGACATTTCTCCAAAGAAGACTAATGGCTAACAGACACATGAAAAAATGTTCATCATCATTAGCCATCAGGGAAATTTAAATCAAAACCACATTGAGATACCATCTTATACCAGTTAGAATGGCAAAAATTGACAAGGCAAGAAACAAATGTTGAAGAGGTTATGGAGAAAGGGGAACCCTCTTACACTGTTGGTGGGAATGGAAGTTGGTACAGCCACTTTGGAAAACAGTGTGGAGGTTCCTCAAAAAATTAAAAATAAAGGGGTGCCTGGGTGGCTCAGTCGTTAAGCATCTGCCTTCGGCTCAGGTCATGATCCCAGGGTCCTGGGATTGAGCCCCACATCGGGCTCCCTGCTCAGTGGGAAGCCTGCTTCTCCCTCTCCCACCCCCCCGCTTGTGTTCCCTCTCTCGCTGTCTCTCTCTGTCAAATAAATAAATAAATTAAATAAATAAATAAATAAATAAAATTTTTAAAAAATTAAAAATAGAGCTACCCTATGACCCAGCAATTGCACTACTGGGTATTTACCCCAGAGATACAGATGTAGTGAAAAGAAGGGCCATATGCACCCCAGTGTTCATAGCAGCAGTGTCCACAATAGCCAAACTGTGGAAAGAGCCGAGATGCCCTTCAACAGACGAATGGAAAAGAAGATGTGGTCCACATATACAATGGAATATTACTCAGCCATCAGAAAGGATGAATACCCAACTTTTGCATCCACATGGATGGGACTGGAGGAGATTATGCTAAGTGGAATAAATCAAGCAGAGAAAGTCAATTATCATATGGTTTCACTTATTTGTGGAACATAAGGAATAGGAGGACATTAGGGGAAGGAAGGGAAAAATGAAGGGGGGGCAATCAGAGTGGGAGATGAACCATGAGAGACTGTAGACTCCAAGAAACAAACTGAGGGTTTCAGAGGGGAGGGGGTTGGGGGAATGGATGAGCCCGGTGATGGGTATTAAGGAGGGCACGTGTTGCATGGAGCACTGGGTGTTAGACGCAAACAATGAATCATGGAACACTACATCAAAAACTATTGATGTACTGTATGGTGACTAACATAATAAAAAAAAAATTTGTTAACTATGCGAGGTGATGGATGTTAACTGAACTTTGATCATTTCACAATAAATGCATAAGTCAAATCATGTTGCACAACTTAAACTGATACAATGTTATATGTCAGTTGTATCAATAATACTGGGAAATAATTGTTGTGTGAATGGACAATTAGGAGAATGAATTAAAAGTTACATATGTTAGGGGTGCCTGGGTGGCTCAGTCGGTTAAGCATCTGCCTTTACCTCAGGTCATGATCCCAGGCTCCTGGGA
The DNA here is from genome assembly GCF_004348235.1 of Phoca vitulina. Taxonomy (NCBI): domain Eukaryota; kingdom Metazoa; phylum Chordata; class Mammalia; order Carnivora; family Phocidae; genus Phoca; species Phoca vitulina. The sequence goes on along the minus strand of NW_022589749.1, from coordinate 3,259,908 downwards.
TCGAGCCCCACGTCGGGCTCCCTGCTCCTCAGGGAGCCTGCTTCTGCCTCTCCCTCTACCTGCCACTCCCCCTGCTTGTGCTCTCTCTCTGTCAAATAAATAAAAATAAATAAAATCTTTTTAAAAATTTCCATATGTTAGAAATATTCATGGGGAGGCTGGGTAGCTCAGTGTTGGGCTCTGCGCTCAACAGGGAGTCTGCTTGAGATTCTCTCAATCTCTCCCCCTGCTCGCATGTGCGTGCACGCGCTCTCTCTCTCTCCTCTCTAAAATAAATAAAATCTTAAAAAAACATTCAGCAATTGATATATGTCCTCCCATTCTTTTTAAGTCTCTCTCATAAAAACATTTTCTAAAATTTATATTTTTGGTAAAAATAATTTTGGGGAAAATCTTCAGAATATACAAATGATATACAGTAAAATGCCCTCCTACTCTTGTCTTCTTTTTGGTTTCTTTCCTTCAAGGCCAGTGTTAATAAAGTTTCTTGTGTATCCTTCCATACACAGGATAGTCCTCATAAATGTATATGTGTGTAAATTTTTAAAACACAAAAATAGTATAGCATACTATACCACTATTCTGTCCTTTACTCTTTTCATTTAGTAATATATTTTGTTGATCATTTCATACAGCTTATATATAAGGCTGACTCAGTCTTGTCATTTTATTTAAATTCCATACTGTGGTGGGCATTTAGATAGCTTCTAATCTTTTGGCATAATTAAAACATTACAATGACTGTCCTAAATACATTTGTAATTTGGTAAATATCAAATTGCCTCCAAAGTTGGGTGAATTAGTTTACATCCCCAGCAACAATTTTAGAGCCTATTTCCCCACATCCTCAACAACAAAATATTTTATGAAATGTTTCATCTTTGTCAGTTTGATTGATGAAAAATAATACTCTATGATCATTTTTATTTGTATTTTTCTAATTGTGAGTGAATTTTTGCATTTTTCTTAGGTTTATATGTCAGTCATATTTCTTTTTTCTGTGACCAGGATGCTCATGTCCTCTGCTCACTTCTTAATTGCTTTTTTTCCTTACTGAATCTTAGAAGCTCTTTATTAAGGAAATTGGCCCTTTGTTATATGTGATGCAAACATATGTACCTTTTAGTTTTCTTTATAGTGAACAGTTGTTTTTAAAATTGTCCATTTTAAGTGAATTTACAACTGTTACCTGCATTGGTTTTTTTACATAGGATTTCTTAACATTTGGGATCTAAGGACTGGAAAGTATCCTGTCCATCGTTTTGAGCACGACGCAAGAATACAGGCACTAGCCCTCAGCCGGGAAGACGCAATTGTGGCCACAGCTTCTGCTTTTGATGTTGTGATGTTACGCCCGAATGAGGAGGGATATTGGCAAATCACTGCCGAATTTGAAGTTCAGAAACTGGTAAGCTTTTAAGTCTGGTCACTGTATTCTCCGTTCTTGGAATCTCTGGGTCTAATATAGACAGAGAGTAATGATGTTGGCAGCTCCCATTCACTCAGGACTTCCTCTGGGCTTTACATTTCTAAATCTCACCACAGCCTTGCAAAATACATAGTATTCTTTTCCCCATTTGCCAAAAAGCCAATAGAGGCTTAGAGCAGTGAATTGACTTGCCCCAGATCTCAGCGCTAAGAAGCTGTGCTTCAAACCTCAGGGCTGATTTCAAGGCTAGGGTTTCTCATTACTGGGGTCCTCAGCTTCCTTCACATTAATAGGACATTCACCCCTGGAAATCTGAGCTCGGTTTCTGGCCTGTTATATAAGTGAAAATGAATTCAGTGGTATCATCCCAGTCCATATGGGAAGGAAGATTTCCATCCCACACTTTCTTCCACCTAAGATTTTCTCACCTGAAATTAAGAGTAACTCCTGAGTGAAAATAAATTTAAGTCAGTGTTAATTGGGTAGCCATGTTCCAGGATGTCATGCATGAAGCTCGGCCAACCTTTAGAGCTCTTTACATAGAGCCTGTCTCCGAGTCCAGTTATATGTGAGCCTCCATGTTTATATGGCGGGAGATGATTTTGTGGTAAGAAGGAAGAGCTCAAATCTATGCTAAATTTGGATTTAATTTAAACAAACTTGATTTTGACACTAGTGGGAAAGCGAACAGAAAAGCCAGTGTTGAATAATGAATTGATGGTCTGACCTGGAACAGATCCTGTTCTTTTCCCTTTTTCCCCCTGGTGGAAATCTTGTTAGGCTTGAGTAACTAAAAAGCCATGGCATCACCACTTCACCTCCATAAGCTTCTGGTCCCTTTAGTAAGTAATGTCTGCAGTTTGGGTAGTGGTTCCCCAAACTGCCTGACCCTCCTCTTGGAGTTTTATTAGAAAAATGTGGAAATACCATCTTTCTGTTTGTTCTCAAAACTACCTTAGTGCTTACTATTTGGTCTCTGCCTAAAGAACATTCTAGACGAGCAATAATTATATGAATTCAGACAGTTACTTAGGATGTGAGTTCCTCTGTAAAGTGTAAATCCTGCCTTGGCAATAAGGTGGCATCCTGGCACAGACTGGAAGCTTTTTGAAGTAGTTTACAGCTCCTGGCAAATGGCACAGCCACAGTCGATCTGAGCCTCTCGGTCTGTCAAAAATCCAACAGGAAAGTGAAATTAAATGGCTAGACTGAGGATGTTGATTTTAGGAAAATAAGAAATGAGTTTCAGAATAGGGGAGAGAGGAAGCAGGCAACCACTGCTGGAGGCACGTGTTGTTATGCTTTTTATGTGTTATTTCTCATCCTGGATGAGGGGTTTCCACAAAATGTGCTGTCACTGAAAAAGGCACCTCCTGGCCCGTGAGAGCTGGGCCTTTTTTTTTTTTTTTTTTTTTAATTTCTTTCAGTACTTTATTTTTTTTAAATTTTTTTTATTGTTATGTTAATCCTCATAATTACATCATTAGTTTTAGATATAGTGTTCCATGATTCATTGTTTGTGCATAACACCCAGTGCTCCATGCAGAACGTGCCCTCCTCAATACCCATCACCAGGCTAACCCATCCTCCCACCCCCCTCCCCTCTAGAACCCTCAGTTTGTTTTTCAGAGTCCATGGTCTCTCATGGTTCTTCTCCCCCTCCGATTTCCCCCCTTCATTCTTCCCCTCTTGCTACATTCTTCTTCTTTTTTTCTTTCTTAACATATATTGCATTATTTGTTTCAGAGGTACAGATCTGAGATTCAACAGTCTTTTACAATTCACAGCGCTTACCAGAGCACATACCCTCCCCAGTGTCCATCACCCAGTCACCCCATCCCTCCCTCCCCACCCCCCACTCCAGCAACCCTCAGTTTGTTTCCTGAGATTAAGAATTCCTCATATCAGTGAGGTCATATGATACATGTCTTTCTCTGTTTGACTTATTTCGCTCAGCATAATACCCTCCAGTTCCATCCACGTCGTTGCAAATGGCAAGATCTCATTCCTTTTGATGGCTGCATAATATTCCATTGTATATATATATACCATATCTTCTTTATCCATTCATCTGTTGATGGACATCTTGAGCTGGGCCGTTTTTATCTTCCCCAGATAGGTTCCCTGGATCACAATGGCAGTGTTCCCTGGTTGGTACTACTGGCCTAGAATGTCTATCCTTTGTGATGAGTTCTTGGCTTGGAGATGTGGGGCCACCACTCACACTCTTGGGCCGGAGGATTAGCAGAGTCACCCGGATGTTCACTCTCTCCCAAGCTCCTCCGGACAGTCCTCGGGATGCAGGCTTTTGAACTCATTTGGCTTATTGTCCGGGCAGCGCTGTCCTTTCACACAGTGGTTTTCATAATTACACATCATGGCACACCTTCTGCTTCTGTACTCTCCCATTTCACTTGAGGTGAAAACCTGGCATAAACTGTGCTTGGGAGACATGTGCCACTTAGGGACATAGAAAAGCAAATTATTCCTGAAGGGAGCTCCTCATTCCCGTGCAGATTAGAGAAAGTGGTTGCAATAACGCAGTCAGGAATACTGTGGGGGCCTTTCTACTCTCGATAACCTTGAAGCCAGCAGAGGACAGATACCTCAGGTACTTTTAGCCTTTTAGCAACACATTTTTGGTATTTGCACAAATGTTAAAATGTGAATGGTGCTAATTTGGAACTGAGTGGTTAAAAAAAAAAAACCTCTAATTTTTTGAATAGTTATTATACCCTCATGGTTCAGAATTTAAAAGATACAATAAGGTTTACAGGGAGAAATCTCTCTTCCACCCCATCAAAGAATTCTGTTCCCTTTTTGAAGGCAGCCATCATTAGCAGATTTATACTTGCATAAGCCACATATGTCCCATGGTCCCCCTGGCCCCCCTTCACGCACAGTAGCACTCTGTGAATCCTGTTACCTTGCTTCCTTGCTTTTCTTCCCCCAAATGTATCCTGGATATGATTCCATTTGTATCAGTTTATAAAAAATGCTTCATGCTTTTTTTCCCGTGGCTGCGTAGTATTCCAATGCATAGATCTACTGTTAATTAGTCCCTTCGTAAGGCATGTTTAGGTTTTTCCAGTTTTTAGCTAAGACAGCATAGTGCTACAGTAAATAACCTTGTACACAGTTGTTCTGCATGTGTGTGAGTTTACTTGTAAGTAAATCTCTAGGGCTAACTTGCTGGTTCAGAGCGTATGTGCATTTGACATTGTGGTAAGTATTGCCAGATGTCCCTCTAGAGAGATTGGACTAGATTACATCCCACCAACCATAAGTGGGATCCGCAAGTATGGTTGTCCCCCCTCCACCTCCAGACCAGTGTCCTATCAGGCTAATTGATCTTTGCTGATATGACTGGTGAAAATGGTATCTAGGTGAATTTTTACTTCGTATTTCTCTTATCGGGAATGTATCATGTTTCTTTTACAAAGAGCAACTTTTTATTAGTGTAAGAACTGTGTTCTCATTTCCTGTGAACTGTGACCCTTTGCCCATTTTTTCTGTTAGGTTGCTGGTCTTATTGACGTATAGGAGGAATTGTGTATTTTTGACCAAGTCAGGATGAACCATAGGTGAGACCTGATGGACTACGTAACTCTTATCTTTTCACAGGTTGACTACCTTGAAATAGTTCCAGATACTGGAAGGTACCCTGTGGCAGTGGCCACGGCTGGAGATCTGGTATACCTGCTAAAAGCCGAAGACTCTGCCAGAACCCTCCATTATGTCTACGGCCAGCCCGTCACATGTCTGGATGTCTCAGCCAGCCAGGCTGCTTTCGGTGTGAAGAGTCTAGGATGGGTATACGAAGGAAACAAGGTACAAAAATAGCAAGATGTATAAGGAACAAAAAAGAACATCGATTTTTATTTTTTAGAAGGCAATTAAAAAATTAAAGCTGATACGTTTTTTAAGGTGTATTCAGGCAATATATATTCAGCATGGTATAAAAAGAAACCTCAAGCACTTCTGAAGGATATAAAATGAAAAGTAATAACGCAGTTTTGGTTTCTCCTCCCTTTCCCCAGCCTCACTCCACAGAAGAAACTATTAAACAGTTTTTAGGTATCCATCTAGAAAAATTTAATGCATTTATAGGTACGTTTATACATTTAAAAATGAGATCATAGTATACATACTGTTCTGTACTCAACATTTTTGTTCAGTAATATACCTTGGAGAGCATTCCGTGTCAGTACGTAGGATTCCAGCATATGCTTCCGACCCACAGTCTGTTTATCCAGCCCCCTCACTGGTGGGCAGTTCGGTCGTTTTCACTGTTTGGGCTATTACAAACCACGCTACAATGTGTATTGCAACTTCTGAAAGTCCTTGTGTAGTAGATCTCTAGGATAAATTCCTAGCAGTTATGTTGCTTGGTCAGAGGGTATGTGCACTTAAGATGGTGATGGACATTGCCAAATTACCCTCTAAAAGGGTTGCAGCAAAATTTCTCACCAGTAGTGCATAAAAGTGCCTTCTGATCATCTTTGAGTCAGAATTAAGGAGACAAGTTTTTAACTGAAACTCCTTCCATGATGACTAAATTTTATCACTACCTAACATTTTACTATCCTGACTATAGGCCAGGTACTTAGTCTTAAAGCTGATTTATCTCTTTCTCTGCCAGTGAAATCAGGGGAGAAAGGGATCAAGTTTTGTTTTGTTCTGTTTTTCTCCAATTTGCCTGCTCTTGACCCTGCTGGCAGTGGGTACAGTCCTTGGGAAGGAGCTTCCCTGAGCCAGCAGCCCCTCTGATGATGCTTCTCCTTCTGGAAGGAGGCCTTCTTCCACAGAGCAGCATTGCGACCTGGAGAAGAGCCAGGCTCTGGATGCACACAGCCCGAGTTTCAGGCCCAACTCAGCAGTAACCTACCGCCCTGTGTGACCTTAAGCAGGTTGCTTAACCCTTCTGTGCCTCAGTTTTCTCATTGGTAAAAGGGAGTTCCGAATAGTACCTACTTCATAAAACTGTAGGGTTCGATGAAAGCCTGTCTGTAAAGCTTGTAGGCATAGTGCCTGGCACGGGAGCGTTACCATCATGGCGCTTCCTGTTCATTTCCTCCACTCATAGTTTAAGTCTGGCCTCTGGTTGTGATTTTTACATCTTGTTTCCCCTGTGTATAGTCCCCTCTAAGATCAAATCTCATTCATCAAGGTGTTCACTGGTTTTGCAACTTAGTAAATGTGCAAAGAACTGAAGCATCCCGGATTGCAGTGACTTACTCTTCGTTCGGGAAGATGCATAAAGCAGTCAAAAATACATGTGGCTTTTTGCAACCTCACTGACAATGGACTCCGTTTGTGCTCTAGTTAGCCTGTTTTGTGGAAGCACATTCAGCACAGCTTAGCTGGAAAGATAGACTTAGGATGATACAACTCCTGTGTTGTGCCTTCCTGGGAGGTGGGGGAGGGGAGAGCAGTTGGTTTCCTAAGGCAGTTTCCGTTCTCAGGCTTTGAAAAAACCTTCTTTTCTGGTCCCTGGTGAGCTCATTTGTTGAGAGAAGAGAGACCTTTTTGCTGTCTAAGTTTTCATCCATCGTACTTTCATGTTTTGGTTATCTCCTTCATGTCTCAAGTTCTCAGTGTAGTGAGGTGATAGTTATATTTAGCACTAGCCTGGCTTAAATTTGTCCTATTTTAATAAATTTTTCATAGGCAGGTCCTCTTTCTCTTTGACTTACCTGAGTGGATGTATTTGAGAAACCAGTCAAGGGATAGTTCAGCACAAAATTAGACTGGGTGCATCCTTTGGATATTGACTCAAGGAAGTGCTGTTTTGGATGTCTCGGGTTTTCCAACCCAATTAAAAGCACTAATTAGGGGCACCTGCGTGGCTCAGTCTAGCATCTGCCTTCGGCTCGGGTCAGGATCCCAGGATCCTGGGATCAGCCCCATATCAGGCTTCCTGCTCAGCGGGGAGCCTGCTTCTCCTTCTCCTCCCTGCTTGTGTGCTCGCTCACTTTCTCTCACTCTCTCTTGCTATCTCTGTTACTATCTCTGTCTCTCTCTCAAATAAATAAATAAATCTAAAAAAATAAAATAAAAGCACTAATTATTAGAATCGGCTGATTAACCCACTGATTTTATGAAAATTCACTTTTAAAAGTTTATAGTCCCTCAAATAAGTCATTACCTGGTATTTTTCATTGGTGTTTTAGAATGAAGAGTGGAAGTTAATTTGCTACAAGAATGTGTTTCACGATCTCTTTGAATCTGATGGTACCATTAGTCATCCAAATATTTTGTGAGTGTAACTCCAAACCCTCCAACACTTGTGCGGGTAGATGGCTGGTGGTTGTTAGTAGTGCGGTAATAACTTTGCATTGAGATGTTTCTCCAACATGAATGCCACCCACTGAAACGTGAGGGAGGCCAAGCTATGTCTGTGAAACTTTCCTCAGTTTTGAGGAGGCAGCACTTTCCATCTGATTGTGTTCAGTGGATTCTCTGCTTGTTTGAGAAAAACCTGCATTGTTAGGAAATGTAATTGTCCCGTAACATTTCTGGGTGAATTAAGCCATGTCATGGGTGGCTCTAAGATTTTAGTATCATCCTGCTGTCCTATAATGTAATACCATAATTCCCAAACAGTCTCACGTGCGGTGCTCAGCGTCACTGTGCTGGTGAATACCATGTTTTGGCTCTATCTGCTTTGGCCCGGCAGCACGTGGCCCAGCACGTTTTATTAGGTTAGTGTGAGACTATTAGCAGGAGAGTTTGCCGGCAGCTATATACACGTGGGGCTTTGTGTCTGTGCCTCTGGCCTGTGTATTTAGGATTCAGATGAAGAAGGCTTTATGAGAACAGAGAGTTTGGTTTATCTTCATTTGTACTGATACAGAACTGAGGTTTAGTTATAATCCGTTATTGATTAACTGTGATCAAAGCAGATGGTGAAGTCCAAATGTTGATACAGAATTTGAGTCAGCAACCAGAATTTCCGCAGCCTGTAGAAGTATTCCAGCGGGTTGTTTGTGTTCAGCTGGAGAGCATCCCTGCGCCATATGATGATCACATTAACATTGTATAGGCACCACAGCTCTCGGAGCATCAGATAATGATGCTTTCACATCCATCCGTTCAGACATCCAGCTAGCCAGCCGGACACACGCTGGGCGCAGAGAGTTACAGAACACCAGTTGCGTTCCTGGCATTGGAGTGTTACAACAGCATTCTGCACAGGCTTCAGCAAATTGGCACTTCTAGAACCTAGCCCTGTTAATATACACGGTCTCCTAAGGAAGTGAAACCAAGGAACATAGCACAAATGTATTTAATCTCAGGGCACCTGGGTGGTTCAGTTGGTTGAGCATCCGACTCTTGATTTCCGCTCAGGTCATGAACTCAGGGTTGTGAGATCAAGCCCTGCATCAGGCTCCATGCTGGGCATGGAGCCTGCTTATTCTCTCTCTCCCTGCCCCTCTGCCCCTCCCCTGCCTCACATGTGGATGCATGCTTTCTCTCTCCCTCTCTCTCTCTCTCTTTCTCTCAAAAAAGAAAAGAAATGTATTTAGTCTTAAGAAAAGGCTTGTAAATACAGCTGGTGGTTCAGCTGTTTCCAGCTCAGGAAGGATCAGAGAAAAGCTCTGGTACCTCTTGGTTTGCCTGTGTGCAGGGATCCCCAGGCTTACACGCTCCAGAGTTTTAATATCGCCTTCTTGGGCTCTTGGCTTCAGTGGCACAAATGACCTGAAAGGTGGCCATTGCTAAGTGGCATGTGATGGTGAGGGAAAGCAAATGTAATTGCAATTACTCTGGTCTCCATTGTGCCGCAATGCAGAAATCCATGTCAACTCTGTTACCAACCCTCTAAAATGTGTTTTTATGTCTCACATTTCCTGAATCTGTCAAAAACACTTCATCCATGAAAATGGTATTTATGATACTGTATTATCTTTATTAATTCTTTTGCTGCTTGAATTAAATTTTGCTCTCAGAGGTAGAGAGAAGATAGAATTGCCTCATTTAAGAGCATTATGTTGACGATGAGTCTCATGCCTCATAAAGGAAAGAGAGAGACCCACTTAGGGCTCTTAGCATCATTCTATGTATTTGGACATATTTCCTAATTTAGTTCTGAAGTACTTGGCATTCGATGGCAGATCGTATTAAGCAGCACGCGGCATGCATCCTAATCAGGGGGATGTGAGTGAAGTAATCCAGAAGGCTGGAATGTGTTTGACAAGGACGCTTGCTCGGCGCTGCTGCCTCAGCTTACATCACGCTGGACAGTAATTGCTAACGTCTCCTATGATAATCATTCCCTAAACATGAACGTGAAAGGACTCTGGATTGGCGGCTTGCGCTCATCACGAGTTGAAATATCAGTCAGAGAGAGCCTTTGGAATCAGAAACGCAGCACCTGTGAGTTTGGGCCCCGCTCTCCCATACCTACACTAGAATATGAAATCCATCTTTTGCTCAAGGTTCTATTCCAGAGAACAAAAACTTGGTATTTTACAAGCAGGATGACTAATTTAGAATTGAAAGTTCACAAAGTAAATGGCTAATTTCACTCTCATCTTAAAACCTTTAAAAATTTTTATATATACTTTGTTCTTGGAGAAATTTAGGAAAATAGCTCTTGGAGACCAGTTTTCTTGGGTTATTGAGTGATGTGGACTACCAAAAAGATCCATTTTTGCTGTTGAGATTGCTGCCATTGTTAGTGACTCCTTATTAAACACACGCTGTATGCTAGATTTCTTTTTCTTTTTTTTTTTTTAGATTTATTTAAGAGAGCGTGCACACACACACGTGTGATTTGGGGGAGGGGCAGAGGGAGAGGGAGAAAATCTCAAGCAGACCCCCGGCTGAGCATGGAACCCGATGCAGGGCTTGATCTCTTGACCTTGACATCGTGACCTGAGCCAAAACCAAGAATTGGACACGTGACTGAGCCCCCCAGACACCCCCGTGTGCTAGATTTCTGACTGTAACTGGAAACCGAGATGAATCAAACATGACCTCTGCGTGGGGCTTGCCGTCTTGTGGGCCTTACCAGCAACTTAGCAACACAAAAGTGGTTTTCTCGCCATCAAGATGGACCTGAGGCCCTGTGGAGGCCTTCTTACTGAAGTTGCTGAATGTCAGAGCAATGAAAAGTTATACAGATAAACAGATGATGATGGAACATTCAAATGCTTTTCGTATGCGTTTTAGCCCTGAAATGGTATCAGGAGGTGAGATAATGGTTCTGTATTGTTAATGAATAATAATAAGTTCTCACGTGTTATGGAAGCCCTGAAGGAACTTCCATGGCTCTAGGGTTTCTCAGGGCATGGAACCTCTGACTTTGGAGACTTTTTGGGACCCCACCACCTCTGATATCCTGTGCAGTCATGGTGGGTGACTCCGCAAAAAGCATTTCGTGGAATACTGCTGCTGCTCATGGAAGCTAAGAGGGCTGTAGGGTCTCTAGTGGTCCTGAACCACTCCTGAGAGGGTGTGATGAAGCCAGAGGAAGGAAATAGAGGGGAGAGTGTTTTCAGCTCCAGTCAAGTAGTGGGAGAACCACTGGGGACTCAGCAAGGTTCTGGAGTCAGATAAACCTTAGATGGGTCACTTGCATGCCTCAGGCTCCCCATTTGGAAAGGGAGAAGACCTGGGAAAAGCAGGTAATGGGCTTTGCATGGGGCTGGTGCTGAGCACTTGCAGGTTCCTCTTTCACCTCCCCACCGCCTAGCTTTAAATCAGTTGGGAGTTCATCAGGAAAGCCTGGGTAGGGGGGCAAGCCGAGGCAGAGGCAGCAGGCCTGAAGGGGAGGAAGTTTGGGGGGGCGCGGGGGAGCAGCATTGGGGTGATGCAGGCTGGAACACAGGGACTAGTGCGGGCAGGGCTAAAGCCATGCTTGCAGTGATAGCAATCTGTGGTGCTTCACGAGATTCATTTTCCTGAGAATTGTTTTGGATTAATACATTTAGAACAGATAAGGGATGGATCAATTTAGCTGCTTGCAGAACTAATGGAGTAAGTTAATGTGAATGCTGAGTCACTTTGTGTCAAAGCCTCTGACACACGAAGCCTTATTGGAGAGGGCTGGCACTGTGTCTTATAAACATCTTTTGTCTTCACTCACATTTGCATGATTTTTGTATACCAATGACATTTGTGTCATTTTCCAATTTTTAAAAACATGGACCAGTATTCTTGAAGCTCTGAGCAAGATTACAAGATGATTACACTGAAGTATATGATGATCATTGCCTTTCTTCTCTTTTGCCTCTTGAATTAGCTCAGAATTTTATTTAGGGCCCATTTTTCCCCCTCTCTTTTTTAATCGAAGTATAGCTGACATACAATGTTACTAGTTTCAGGTGTATAACCTAGTGCTTTGACTGTTCTATACATTGTGCTGTGCCCACCATGGTAAGTACAGTCACCATCTGTCCCCATAAAATGTTATTACAATATTACTGACTATATTCCCTGTGCTGTACTTTTCATTCCCATGACTTATTTATAACTGGAAGTTTGTATCTCTTAATCCCCTTCACCTATCCAAAGAAGATCTACGGATGACCTGTTAATAGGGCCTAATTTTTCTAATGGCTTTCTTGATTATTTATGTGGAATTTCCATCCTGGTTTACCATTCCACACCCATGGAAGAGTGTGAACTTGGAGTTGACCTTTGTGTTTGTTTCACCTCACAAATAGGTATGGCTTTGGTGAGTCCTGGAGTCAGTATGACCCAAGCAGCAATTAGGTTTTGTTAGGGTTAAAAATTAGCTTGCTTTGGGGCACCTGAGTGGCTCAGTCATTAAGCATGTCGCTCAGGTCATGATCCCAGGGTCCTGGGATCGAACCCGGCGTCGGGCTCCCTGCTCAGCGGGAAGCCTGCTTCTCCCTCTCCCACTCCCCCTGCTTGTGTTCTCTCGCTGTGTCTCTCTCTTTCAAATAAATAAAAATCAAAAAAAAAAAATTACCTTGCTTTTCAATTGATAAAGATCAAGGAGGGGCCTATGGGAGTGTTTGTCTTTGCTCTAGAAGTAAAAACAGTAACACTATAGAATCAGAGGCATGCTCTAGTATATAGATGTCTGGACCTGTGAAACACATGGGTAGTTTGGTGGAGAGCAGGAGAAAGAAAGCACACAGAAAATGACCTGTGTGAGTGAAATTTCAGGATATTTAAGACATTTTATTGTTTTCAAATACACATAGCAGCTTAGACTAACAATATTATAAGTTAGAGAACTTTGCTTTTTATTCAATACATAGATGGAATATGATTTATTCATTTACTCAGCACTCCAGTTTCAATGAGGCATCACGTTAGGTGGGTTAATAATTATAAATTATTGAGTTGCTTATGAGTCCTAATGGACGCAAAGTTACTCATTTAAGCATTCTCTCTGTGTGTTATTAATTTGCACGGTAAAGGAAGACTCCAGCTCAGTCCAAGTTTGAGCGATCATATTCCAAATTAAGGAATTTGAGATGAGTAATGAGGTTTACAGTGTGTCACAGTAAGGCCAGGAATCCAACAGAGTGCCCCTCACCAAATGTCCAGGGTCGCTAGAACCCGGGAATAGGTTAGGTTACATGACAAAGGGGAGTGAAGGTGGGAGAAGGAAGTAATGTTGCCAATTTCCTGACCTTAAAATAGGGAGATTGTCCTGGATTATCTGGGTGAGCCCCGTGTAATTGCAAGGGTCCTTAAAAGTAGAAGAGGGAGGGAGGAGGGGAGGCCAGGGTGGTGTCATGTGAGAAGGTCCTGACTCCCTGTTGATGGCTGGGAGACGGAGGGAAGGGGTCCAAGAGCCGGGGAACGCAGGCAGCTTCTAGAAGCCGGAAAAGGCAAGGAAACGGATTCTTCCCTTGTCTTAGCTGAGAACACAGCCGACACCTGGCTGTTAGCCAGTGAGACCCACAGTAGGTCTCCATCCTACAGCATTGTAAGATGGTAACGATTTGTTTCAGAACAAAAACAAAAATAAAAGGAGGCCAGGAATTGTCTGAACTGCAGGGCATGCAGAAAGCAGCTCTGCTGGGACCTGGGCCCCAGCCTCTGCTCACCTCTCCTGCCCCAGAAACGTTCACTGATAGAGGACCAACTGACTGGACCTGGACCAAATTCAATGCCCAGACCCTTTGGATCTTTCTAGGTTAGGCCCTCTGGTTCAGGCTCCATCTACTCCCCTGGGTGGCCTCATTGCACTGCGGTGTTTCCTTGGGGTGTGAACTCTTATGTTCACAAAAATGAAGTGAAAATAATTGCTCCCCAGTCCCCCCTCCCTCACTGGTCCCTGCTCTTTCCCCACCTCTGCGCTCTTATACCACCTGTCGCATACCTCCTCAGGGTCTCGTCGGGCTTTACCAGAGCAGTGTATGCGTGCTGAGGACTGTGGGTAAGGCCCTGGTGCCGGCCGTCAGCCTTTTCAGCTGATTTTCAGCTTTCGGTGATACGTTTGCAGAATAAGTATAATCATTTCATTGGGCTGAACGCTCTGACAAGGAACATTTCCTATTGGTTTTATGTACCCCCTTCAGCAGTTCTTTGTGGTCGCATCTCTGTTCCTTATTCTAGCACTAGGACATTGTCTAGAGAGAGCCCTGCAGCAAAGCAGAGAGCCCTATTCTGCTCACTCCACAGAGCAGACCTGCCTGCCTTTATTATTTCCAGCATCTACGGATGTAGGGTTGAGGGAGCGGGAGAGAGATTAGGATTACGTCTGCCTGCATTTTCACCCGAGCGTACTGTTGTTCTCTGGGTTCTTTTCAGGTTTAGGTCACAATAGGTGTTGGTTTGGCCTCGCTCTGGTCCTTTGTAGACATCTGCCCACACCACAAAGCCCCCACGTTTGGCACAGACCGTGGTGATTGGCACTGCCTTCCCAGGCAGAGTCCAGTCCTGGAACAGCGGGGGTTGCAGGTGCATTGGCACGTGGTGGTGGGGAGCGCACGCGGGCCTTGCCTACCCAGCGCCTGGCGACACTCGGCAACACCGTCCCATCCCTGAAATATCTTGGCCTTGTGGGCTTGTCACTCCAATTAAAACTTGAACATGAAAGCAGCCCAGGCTGCTGCTCCCATTGTGCTGCCTTTGAGTGTGGCCTGTGCCAGCAGCACGTTATGGAGACGGTGGAGGGGGTGCTGCCCCTCAGGGGTCTGCGCTCAGGCCGGGGGTCCGTTCCTTCAAGCCTCGCACCGTGCTGCTTACTGCTGCTAAGTGCACCTGGGAGGCAAGTTTCTGTTTGCCAACAAAGAGTCACCTTTGGGATGGCGGGGACAGTCATTGTGCACATGTTCACAGATTTGCCGTGTTACCAAGCCTCCCGCTCTGACTTCTCTCTGGCCAGGACTTACAAAATAGTCTCTCTGGCTGATTGTCAAAAATTACATCATATCGGAGTAAACTGCTTTTAAATCAGCCATCCATTATTCATGTATATTAACTGCTTTTTTATTTTTTTATTGGCTGTTTTGTGTATGATTTACTCTTTTCTCACTAGGCCCCCCCTTCTCCCCAATTGTCTGTCTTTCTCATCGTTTTTTTTAAATCTTAGCTCATCTGTGAATTTATAGAGGCTGTTCACTTAGCTTTGTATGCGAACATGAATATGCAGACCCTGCATTTTTTGTAGTGAAAATTTTAACACATTTTTGTGGGTCATATTTATGTTGGGTCAGAAAGGCAACTTGGGTCGTTTACGTGAGTAAATTCTACCCCAAAGACTGAGAAGTCTTTTTCTTTTGTGTCTTTTTTTTTTAATGGGTATTACTAGTCTTGCACTTCAAGATCTGTACTGAATGAAACTGTACCTCCCACTTCTGAAACAGCTGAATATGTCACCACGAGGGCAAAAGCAAATGGACTTAACGTGTTCATTTGTCCGCGTGCAGCAGATCTCTACTGTGGGCCGGTGTGCCGTGGGCCTGTGATCGACAGAGACAGGCAGAGATGTGTAGCACTTACTCATTCTTTCATCAAATACATATTGAGTCCCTCCTTTGTGCCAAACACAGCACAGGTCTCCAGGAAATATCTGTCCACTGCAGACCGTAGTGCTGGAGGGTCCCCTGGGCACCTGGCATCTGGGTGGTCGTGGTGCATTGCCCTGATCCATGGCACTCGTCTGTTTGGAAGGACTGGATGCAGTCTGTTCTACTTATGTAACCCCAAATCGGCACTGTTGTCGTAGATAGTCAGTATTTGCATACTTTTAAGCACATTTACCTGAATCTTGGCTCACTGTTCCTTCGAGCATCTCAGGCTTTCTTTTCTGGACTAATTTTCCATCTTCCAAAAGTATATTCTTTAGAAGTTCCTTTAGTTGAGGGTCTCTTAGGCACAGGACTTCTCTGTGTTTTTATCCCAAGAATCTGTTTCACCTCAGTCTGAGGTAGTTTTGCTGGTCCTTTCTAACTGTAGGCTGACAGTTCTTTTCTCTCAGCCCTTTGAAGAGATTATGGGTTTTGACTCCATTGGGGCCACTGAGCGCTTGGCTGTCAGTCTAATGGCCTTTGCTCTCAGGACTCTTTCTCTGCTTTTGTCTGCTTTGAAGATCTTTTCCTTACTTGTGTCTGGTTTCTCTCTGATGTCTGTAAGTGTGCACGTACTTTTATTTTTCCCGTTTGGGATTTCTGTGCTGCTCTCCTTCCAGTTGTAGAACATTCTGAGCCCTTGTCAGAATTTTCGTCTCCCTCATCCTGTCTGTTCTTCCCGTCTGGAAGTCAGGGTGGATGTATATTGGACCAGCTTGTTCTCCTCTGTGCTATTCACTGCTCACTCACACTTTCCGCCTCTGCTTGTCCATGTTGTGTTCTGAATGATGTCTTCAACTCTATCTTCGGTTCATAGAATTCTCTTGGACTCTAATTAGTGGTTTAACTTATCCATTGCCTTTTTAATTTCTAGAAATTCCATTGGTTTTGTTTTTCCCGAGGCTGCTTTGCTGCTTTTGATCCCTCACCCTCTTTTATTTCTATAAACATTTTCAGCATACATTTTTTGTTTTATTTAATAAATATCTGATATCCTTGGAAGTCTGATTATTCTGTTTGTTTTCTACCTCTCATTTATGATTTCTTTCTTTCTGTATTTGGGATTTTTTTTTTATTATGAGCTCATATTTGGCTGATCTTGATTTGTAGGTTTCCTAAGGGGTTGTGAGAGGGTCTTCCTCCTGAGAAGACTCTGCCAGGTACCAGGAGACAAGTTACCAACCTGAAAATACTTTAATTACTAGGCATGAGGATTTTTGGCCTGGCAGGTAGTACAAATTCAGAGTCTGAGCCTGGGTGAGGGCAGACCCAGAGCCCACATTTTCCATCCTGAGCTGAACCTGAGGCAGACAGGTTTCCAGGTAGGCTCTCTGTGCCAGTGGATTGGCTTTTTCCCCGGTTTGCTTTTTACTGAGTGTACCTATCCATACAACGGCCCCAGCTGTAAGCAGACATCTCGGTTCTGGTGTCCCATTTGGTGCTGGCTGGAAACTCTGCCCCCTCTTTCCCCAGTTCTAGGCTCCTGACGTTGGCAGACGTCCTCAGAGCAGCCCCTGACATGAGTGCCGCTTCCTTTTCTGGTTTTAGCGCCCTCTTCATTTTTGGCTCCTCAGAATTTCTCGGATTTCTTAGGAGTTAAACAGAATGTCTGAAGAATGTTTAATAGACTGAAACTTATCCAGCATTTTCAGTGTTTGTAAACAGGAGGGTTTTCCACATATTCTAGCCTGCTGTGTTGTCAGGGTAGAACCTCAGCCTGGATACAGTTAGGGTGTTCTAGAATCTGGATATTCTGGAGGGAGATCTGTGAAACCTCCTATTGTGAGCAGGATGAAGTGATTCTTTGTATAGGCCAGTAGCAAAATTAGGCATCCCGAAATGGGAGAATGTGTCAAGCAAAAAAAGGCGTCTCTGGGTATTTATTATGAACCAGACTGTGGTGAGCTCTGGGTTTGCCGGATACCACGTACCAATCAGTTAATCTCCAAGCACATGCTGGGTCCTTGATCAGTGCTGCGGGAATGAACGATAGGATTTCGGCCCCAAGGAACTTCGAGCCTAAGTTTGAGCAGTGTTTTACAGCACGTGGCGTGGTGCTTGGTCACAGAGCCTCAGGTGGCCTGCCCAAAGCAGTCTCCAGTGTTTGAGCACACAGGTCTGGGAAAAAAGAAGCTGATGCACAGTTCAAGATGGCCCCTTGGGAACATCGGCTGAAGTGTGTAGCCAGTAAATACCTTCAATACTGACAAGAGGGGAACTTGTCAAATTGAACTCTGCCAAGGGCACAGAGAGAGCACGAAATAAGCTTCATTGGCATGGAAGAGGAGAGAACATGAGGGTTATTTGTTTTACTCTCTAGAATTTGGCTTCTTACCATGACTGTCCCCCTCAGAAGAGCAAAGTATGTGTGGTAGTGATGGGGGTGGCTTCTGAGGGAATCAAGAAAGAAAGTAGGTAGATTTTGTCATCTCCAAGGATTTCAGATATCCTCTCCCACACCATGCCTTTTATCTTTGACTCTCTCAGCCCAGCATCTCCCAACCTTGAGCTCTCTTTTTCACTTCCCATTTTTAAAATGGCAGCAGACAAGTGTTCTTTAAACCAGCGTGCTTTTTAATTTTTTAATTTTATTTTTTTTATTTATTTTTAAGATTTTATTTATTAGAGAGAGCACGTACACAAGCAGAGGGAGTGGCAGGCAGAGGGAGAAGCAGGCTCCCCGTTGAGCCAGGAGCCCAATGCGGGACTCGATCCCAGGACCCTAAGATCATGACCTGAGCCAAAGGCAGATGCTTAACCGACTGAGCTACCCAGGTGTCCCCCACTGTGCTTTTTTAAATGCCACCATCTTGTAAGGAAGCCTTCTGACCACTCCTCACTCCTTTGGAAAGGCGGTGCTGGGGTCCTGAGGAGGTGAGCCAGTTGCTCAGGTTGTTGGTGTGATGACTATGGCAGATAAGAGGAGTATGAGGAGGACTTACTGTTTGGGTAAGTTTAAAATCAAAACAGAAAACAGAAATGGAGCTCCTTTCTTCATTCATCAGTACATGACCAAAAGTCTGGGACTGCAAGGCTCTACAATCTCTTCATAGTGATTTCTGTATGCAACTGGGTCCTGTTTCATTATGAAGGTAATAGCAGTCCCAGATTAGGAAGCATTTGCAGTGCGATACTCAGTTCTCACTGGGTGGGCGAAGGACCTCACCCCACTGCAGGGACAGTAGCCGTTTCTTAGCTCTTTCCTTCATGCTTTGGTTGGAAAGCCAGTCCTGGGCACACTCCATATTCTGGGTCACACCTGGAAGGTACAGGGCCTACCTGCACCAGGGCATCCCAGATGTTGGCCCTGGGGCTGCCACCTCCTTCCTGACTGTAACCCTGCCGCCCCTGCCATTACAACACCAGATGCAGGGACATGGCTGTAAGGTGGGTCTCCTCAGAGAGGCAAGTCCCATGTATGGAGAGCAGGACAGCTGGGGGCCGTGCGGCAGCTGGTGAAGAGGTGGACCCTTTCAGCTGGCAGCAGGCTGGGGCTTCTGCACGTTAGCCGCCATCCCTGGTCATCCAGTACCTACTGCAAAGATGATGATTAATAAATATTTGTTGACTTAGCTGTTGAACGAATTACATTATTGGTCTAAAAAAGTAGAAACAACCCAAGTAGCCATCAGTATGAAATTACATATCCATAGAGAAATTCTGTGCAGCCATTAAAAAGAACAAGATCTATCTATAAAGACCAATGAGGAAAGGACTCTCATGTTGTTTAGGAAAAACAAGTTGTAAAACAATATAATCCCATTCAGAGGAAAAAAACAGTTTTATACGCACAGAGAAACAGACAAGGCAGACCTACGTCTAGCCGTATATACACTGAACTGCTAAAGGGTGGTTATTTCTGAGATCTACAGTAGGTTACCACTTCTTGTTATGTCATTCTGTTAGAATTTGTTACAAGATCTATTACGCTTGAAATCAGGAAAAAAATAAGTTGTTTAAGAAAAAGATTTCAAAGAAATCTGAACAGCTGCCAAAATTGAAAGTTTGGATTCTAAGACTAGGATTTATGGAAATACTTCAAGGTTTCTAAGAAGACAAAAAAAAAAAAGGAACTTTCTGCTGAAGTTCTTTTTAAACGATGCTTGTTTCCATCAGGTGCTCTCTCAATAGATCTCTACCTGGAAGCCAAAGAGCAAGGCACACCACCCAGGGTCCTCTGACCGCACACACATCTCCTGTAGTTCTCTCTGGAAAGTAGATGCCGGTCTGAACCTTGTCGCTCGAAATCATTCTTAAAATAAAACTTTGCTCTGTAATCACTTACGTAGGCTCTTTTGTAGCATACACTTGGTACTTAAAGGGAAAAATCCCCAGCAATATCTATTGATTTGGCGGTCACATTAGTGCAGAACATTTTCTCTGAGATTTTAGCTCTGGATAGTATTTGCCTTCTTTCCAGCATATCCATACACCTCTGAGAGGGAGTCAAGTGGCCATGGGTTGAGACTCACCCAACTAGGGCAATAAAGAGAAAAATTAGTCTAATGCATGGTCTTAACAAGAGGGGGGGAGTGTGAGCATGAATAATTAATCTCACTTGTCTGTGGCAATCAGATAAAATGAAGTCCCATTTGCTCAACCTTATTAAAAGAGAGAGAGTGCGGGAGGGAGGGAGGGAGGGAGAAATGGTAAAGGTCGTTAAGGGACTTTTAACATGGAAAGACCCGCCTCTGAGATGGGTAATGTGTTTTCTAATCTCTGTGGTCTTTAACTAACCCTAATGGTAAAGGTGCTCTTCGGATATTTGGATTCATTGAATTATTAAACATTTCAGAAAATACTTGACTCTTGACTACGAACTTTGATACCTTTATGATGAATTTGCAGTCTTTCTGGAGAGGGATCAGATTTCCCTGTGTCACTCAGAGATGACCCCCTCCACTTGTCAAAAAAGAATGAGAAAAAGTAAAGACGGACTCAACACTAGATTTTCATTCTTACAGTTACCGCAGACATTTGCACATTCGGGGGCCTACCTTCCTACTATGGAAGTTGAAAAAGAAATTTGAGTCTAAGAACTCTACCAAGATACAGAAGCAAAGAAGATTACCTTTATATGAGGGACCATGAGGTTGCTATTAATTTTTTTTCTCCCTTCTGGAGCTGATTTTATGCAGCTTTTAGGTTATTCACTATAGATCGAAGATTTGATTATTTCTGTGTTCTTACTTGAAAGAATAACTTTTTTCGGGTATTTTAGAATTGTTGAAATGTTTTCAAAATTATTAGAACTATTTAGAATTCTTTGAGTTTTTTCAAACTTATTTTCAACTGCTTGAAAACAAAAATAAAACTTAGCTTGTTCTCTGTAGTCTTAATGGATTAGGAAAGCATTTTAAAATTTGAAATAGCCTTGGGGCGCCTGGGTGGTTCAGTCGTTAAGCATCTGCCTTTGGCTCTGGGTGGCTCAGTCGTTAAGCATCTGCCTTTGGCTCAGGTCATGATCCCAGGGTCCTGGGATCGAGCCCCGCATCAGGCTCCCTGCTCCGCAGGAAGCCTGCTTCTCCCTCTCCCACTCCCCCTGCTTGTGTTCCCTCTCTGGCTGTCTTTCTCTCTGTCAAATAAATAAAATCTTTAAAAATAAATAAATAAATAAATAAATAAATAAAATTTGAAATAACCTCTTTTCCTTTCAGGTGCTGCTGGTAATAGTTAACATGACAGTCTTGTTTGAACTGTGAAGCATTTCCAAAGATTCACTTGTTAGAAATGTGTGTTGACAAGGAGATCATGGTTTTCAAGGTGGAGACCATCAACCTCTCAGTACTGAAATAAGAATCTGTATCCTGATAAATTGATAAATATAAGGTTGAGAAGAAAAAGATAGCACAAGATTTTCATGTGTGTGCAAAGGGAGGACAATCTCTATAAAATATTAACATTAAAACTTTTGAGTCCAGTCATTTTAACTACATGATCAACAGAATAGAAGCATGCTCAGAAGTGTGTGTGTGTGTGTGTGTGTGTGTGTGTGTGTGAGAGAGAGAGAGAGAATGAGGAGGCTTTTGAACTGTGAATTCTGGGGACAGGGGCTGTATCTTAAGTATTTACAACAGTGACTAATCCACAGCAAGCATTTTTTTTTTTAAGATTTTACTTATTTGAGAGAGAGTGAGAGATCACAGAGGCAGTGGGAGAGGGAGAAGCAGACTCCCTGCTGAGCAGAGAGCCTGACACAGGGCTCGATCCCAGGACCCTGAGATCGTGACCAGAGCCGAAGGCAGACACTCAAATGACTGAGCCACCCAGGCACCCCCAAAGCAAGCATTTAATGTTAATTAATTGAATTACTATGGGGTTTTTTTTTTAGTAAAAGACTTAAATAATCTTTAGAAAGATTCCTTATGAATCATCCTTTTTTTTCTTTTTGCTGGAGAGAAAACACAGAAATGTTCAATCATAATGAATACATTGTCTGGAGATCAAGGATACTTTATTTGCTTTCACACCTTATAGAACAGAACCTCCTAAAATTAGCATGTGGAGAGTGGCTAAAGAGAGAAAGGTTTGGGAATGTCAATTATACATCAGTTAAAAAACTTTTTTAACATTCGGGAATAAGACTTTGTGTTTTGGTTTGTAGTTTAGTCTTAAAGAATCATCTGTCATGTAGTGATTAACTATCCATCCTGGAAATTTTTACCTTCTGGGATAGCAATACAGAGAGGGGAAAAATAAGAGAACACAGGCTGGCTCATTTGCAGACATCAGAAAATCAGAAGGTACCTTCCAAATCCGACACAGTCAGTGACCCTTAGTTTTCATGCTGCTCTTTCTAGGTTAGGAAATTGGGCTACTTAATGTCCCCATTTGGCATTTTCCTTTGTGTCCTATGATTTTTGTACCTTGGCCTGAGGAATTCTTTGGATGTTCTTTTGTTTTCTTTTGCATCTCCTTTTGTCATTCTAGGAGCCATATCCCTATCCTGGAAAAGGTCAGGAAATTACTCACAGCACATCTCCGTTAAGGGGAGCTGGGTGACGGGGTGGGAACGAGAAGTGTTGGATGGAGGCCTGCTGTCTGCAGCCGCACACCCACGTATCTTCCTTCCTTCCCAGATCCTGGTGTACAGCCTGGAAGCAGAACGCTGCCTCTCGAAGCTGGGCAACGCGCTTGGTGATTTCACTTGCGTCAACCTCAGGGACAGCCCTCCCAACCTCATGGTCAGTGGCAACATGGACAGGAGGTAGGTGTGAGTGAAGAGCCACGTTTTTAGCCCTGGCCATTTGTGCCAGGGCTTTGCCCCTCCGCTGTGCTCGCTCGTTCCCTCTGCTGCTTGCACGGCTACGTTCTCACTCCGCAGCCTTGCCTGCCTCAGTTCAGCCTGATCCTTAAATACCGTCTCTGTGAACTTGGAGAACAAAGTCTTGCATTAGGTAATAGTTGGACAGAGCTATGTCTCTGCCTCATTTCTGAAACACCATGGGAAGGTGGTCTTTTAAGCCATTTGGTGGACACAGTTGGTGGAAGGTCCAGTGAGACCACTTGGAATATCTTTTGTCCCCCTGCTGCAAAATTTGTTTGGCATTTAAAAGCTCACTTTCTAATATTAAAAACAATAACCTAAGGGCTGAATCATGTTCAACAGAATAGGGTTGCCTGCCAAATGATGTCAAGAGTGTATTTCAGAACACTATGGTGTCCCTCTGGTGATGGGGGGAAAAAGGGACTTGATGGGAACAGATTCCAGTTTCTATTTAGCTGATTAGCAGTCTTCTCTTTAACGCTTTGGCTTAGGGAGTCGGATTTTCCTGCTGCAGGGTCCAGTGCCAGCCACGGACGCTCCAGGAACCATCAGCACGAAAGGATTAAAGTGTTTGAAAAGACCCTCTGAGTCCAAATTTTAGGTCTTTTTCCCTCCCCGTTCCCTCTCCCCCTTGTCTTTTCTTTTCCTTGTCTTTTTTTTTTTTTTTTTTTTGGCTGGTTAGCTGCCGCGTCTGATCCAGTGCCCCGAAGAGAGGTAGCATGGCTGGAGGCCAGGGTCTGCCAGCGCCCCCTCCCCCGGCCCGGCCGCGGGCTGCAGGTGGTGGGCTGCTCGGTGGGGGGATCAGATCGCGAGGCGGGCACTCCCGTGTGCCAAGTCTCAGACCTCGGCCACACCAGTGCAGCAGCTTGCAAAAATAATTATCGTATCAAATAATATTTTCAACTCCTGACCTTCACCCCGCTGCTACCCCCTTCCCTTAGAGCAGAAAGATAATGTGAGTGTGCTCTATTGACAGAAAATTGTTTCTCAAGGCTTCCTAAAATGGCTGATAATTTCTGAGCTCGAGAATTAAACTCCTCAGTGTATGTCCAGTTTTTCTCTTAAAAAACAAAAAACAAAAAACTAGGCTTGGTAAGTGGCCCCACGTGTGGCCCAGCAAACGAAACCTGACTGGTTTGCAGTTTACTCCCATGTTGTAGTTTCCAGACCGAGCCGTACAAAGGCTCCACGCTTATCTGGTAGGATCCCCCCCAGGGACCGAGCCGCTCCTACTCTCTACCACCATGCAGCTCTGTGGTAACAAAGCAAAAGAGAAAAGAGCGGGGGAAATCCCCACAAAGACATCCCTTCCCCAACACACACGTTCTTGGGACTGGAAGGGCCCTTTCCCTTGGTTCTTCAGAAAGATGGTGTTTCTTTTGGAGTATGAGCTCCTACACCACCACACGACTCTTGGAGTTCATACGTGGGGCATGGCTGAGAGAAGAGGGAAAAAATTGGAAACCCATTCCCCATGTGGCCACTTCCTCCACAGCCCACCATCCCAGAGTTGACTCTTCAGTGTCCTCAGGTATTTGCTTTGTGTTTCATCCAGAGGATTTGGTTGTGGTCAGCAGGAGACAGGCAGTTAACAGCTTCATTCCTGGCCAGAACCAGAACTCCCACTTTCTCTTCAATGATTTAAATAATGAGTAGTTGGCAGTCGGGGGCTGTGTTAATGGAGGCCTCTTTCCATTCTGTCTATTCTCAGTCTCCTCATCAGTGTCCTGCTCATTCCCTACCATGAAATCGGGGATCTGGAACAGAGCAGCTCATCAGTGCTCTGCAGGGAGAATCTAAGTGGGAGTTGGTGGTGGGGGCCTATGTCAGGATGGGAGAGGGCTGCCAAGGCGACAGACACCGCACCAACAGTTCCCACGGCCTTTCTCGCCCTGGAATCTCAAGATGAGTTTTTAAATTATTAGCAGCTTTACGGAGATAAATTCACATGCCTACAATTTGCCAATTTAAATTGTACAATCCACAAAGTTAAATTGTACGACATTCACAAGGTCGTGCAGCCATCACCATGACCCTAAAAAGAAACCTGTACCCACCAGCAGCCACTCCCCATTTCCCTCTGGCCCCTCCAGCTCCAGGCAACCACTGTTCTATTTTCTGTCTCTATGAATCTGTTTTGGACATTTCATATAAACGGAATCCTATAAAATGCGACCTTTCGTGACTGGCTTCTTCCACTTAACGTTTCCAAGTTAAACTTGCGTTGTAGCATGAATCACTACTTCATTCCTTCTATGGCCAAATAGTATGCCGTCGTATGAATATACCACATTTATTCGTTCATCAATTAATGAACACTTGGGTTGTTTCCACTTTTTGACTATTACAAATACTGCTGTTATCATTCAAGTACAAATTTCTGTGTGGACGCAGGTTTTCAGTTTTCTTGGCTATAAACTGAGGAGTGGAATTGCTGGCTTATATGGTAACTCAATGTTGAACCTTTTCAGGAACTTCCAGACTCTCTTCAAGAGTGGCTGCACCATGTGACAGTCCCACCGGCGGTGGGCGACGGTCCTCATGGCCCACATCCTTACCAGTCCTCGCTCTGGTCTTTAACTGTAGCGTAACGGGTGTGAAGCGGCAGCTTATCGTGGTTTTGAGTTTCATCGTCCTGGTGGCTAATGGTGTTGAACATCCTTTCATGTGCTTTTGGCCTCATCGGATAAGTGTGCGGTCAGATCCTTGGCCTGTTTTTTTAGTTCGGTTACTTGTCTTTTTATCTACTGAGTTGTAAGAGTCCTTCATGGATTCCAGATGCCAAGCCTGTATCAGATACGATTGGCAAGTACTTTTCCCCGTCGGTGGGCTGTCCCTTCATTCTCTTGGTGGCGTCTTTGGCAGCACGAGGTCTTTAATTTTGATGAGGTTCCGTTCGTCTGTTTAGTTCTGTCCCTAGTGCTGTTGCTATCACGCCGAAGAGCCATTTCCTAGCCCGGGGTCATGAAGATCTACTCTTATATAAGCCGCCTTCCCAGAATTCTCCTAGTTTTGGCTGTCCCGTTGAGGCCCCGATGCAGTTACGGCTGATGTTTGTATATGCTGCGAGGCGGAGCCCCCCTCATTCTTCTGCGTGGATGTCCAGCACTCTCTGTCGGAAGGCCATCCTTTGCCCCGTCGGACTGGTCAGCACCATTGTTGAAAATCAGCTGACCGTAAAATAGAGCAGTTATTCTATTTATAGTCATCTGATTAAAATTTAAAATCTAAAAGGATATTAAAATAAGCTAAATATTTCCATGTTTCCAATGTGGGATCATGTGCCTTATTTTCGGGGGCGGGGTACGCACGTCGCCAGGAAGGTCGAGTGAGCAGTCCGAGGGAACTCCAAACCTCAGAGATACAGCTTTAAAATGCAGAGCTCCGAGGAGAGCCTAGAGTTGGAAAATTAAACTGGCTCGTTCTACTTAAAACTGTATGTTCTTCTAGTTGCTGTTGACAGTGAATCCTTCACCAGAGGCCATCGTCAGTGCTGCAGAGATAAAGCTATTGATTTTGGCATATAAGGTTATATTTAAGATTCTCTAATAGCCCAGGTTCAACAGGACAAAACAGAATCATGTATTGATTTCTTGAAAAAAAACAAAACAAAACAAAACTAGCTTTTCTGATTAATTTGGTGTTTAAAAAAAGGGCTCCATGTTAATGTTTTCTTATTTGTTCCCTCTATTTTCTGGATAGAAATATAGCTTTAGGTCAGGTCCTTCTAAATGAAACTGCCGAGCCAGAGTCTGAGTAGGCTTCATCTTTGCCATCAAACACAGTTTGCCTTATTATCATTCGGGACTATTTAATCCAAACCAATGGGAGGCGACCCCTGAGTGATGACCCCCAGCTAGAGAGTCTCAGAGCTTACTTCTGGCCCCGACAAACACGAAGTGGTGGTGTGCGAGAGAGAGTGAGTGGGGCGTAAATGTTGTGTTTGCTCCATCTGCAAGGGTTCTAATAAGTTATTCAAAGCTCTTACACAGGACCAACCAGAGCGTGCCTCCCTCTCAGTTCCAGCACGTTTTCCTGCCCATCAGATGGATGCTCCTCTGCTGGAGTCTTTGGAAGGTTCTGGTGTCTTTTATTTTAATTGGCGGGCTAGAGCCGACTCCTAGGGTGTGATTTTCATTAGAGAGGGGCTGGAGAGAGGGAGCGTTGGAACAGCCCTCCAAACCCAACCATGAATATTAAACATAATACAGTTACATCTCTCGGACCAATTATTTTTCTTTTCAACGGGCAAAGTTGACGAAATACTCGCTAGATAGGAATTCACAATATCTACCATTGGCTTCTTTCTGGCCCTGGAATCCGTTGTCTTGGCAGGATTTTGTGCCCATTTGTCGTGCTACCTGTTTCCCAGCATCGAGTCTCTGATTGGAGTGCTGAGGTTGCACGCCTGGCCAAGGGACACGGTTCAGGTTGGTGGCGCACACTGTCAGATGCTCGAGGCAGACACGGGTTTCTTAATGTGGATTGAATGGCTCGTGTGGACTGTGCACACCGTAGGGTGTGCTATTTCGGTCTGTTGACGAGAAAGCAGAGTGATGCCTCTCTAAGGAGATGTCATAAATGCTTTTCGTTTTTTCCTGGGGGGAGAAGTTCAAGTCTCTTTTGGCCCGTTTTTGTTTTCCTTAGTGATGTAAAATACACAAGTGCTGTATCTTTTGGTGTATTTGTTTATTTTGTTTGGAGCCATCCATGCTGGTATCTAAATACAATAGGAAAACAGATGGCAAACTTTGAACTTCTGGACCAAATTTGTGTTTGCCTTTGTCTCCCTAACAGCCAAACTGTAAATTATGGAGTATAAATATTCAACAGAGGAGCTCTTTATGAAAATCACCCCAGCAAAATAGACCCTTATTAACCAAACATGCGCTGAAAAGTCCTTGGGCTAGAATCTTCGTCCTCCCCCCGCCCATCCTTTACAAGGTGCCCTGAGGGAGCGATGCAGCTGTGGCCTGCGGGCAGTGCTCCCTTCACAGCATTTACACCTTCTCCCACTGCTCTTTCGCACACATGCCTCAAGCAGCTCTAAATGCTGAGAGGGAGACTGGTTTTCCGAGCCTGTTCCCTGCTCTCCCCGCATCTGTAGCCCCCGACCGCTCCCTGGGGAGGGAGGGAGGGCCGCGCGGCCCCAGTCACGGAGCTCGAGGGCGCGCTGCGGGGTCTAGATGGTTCCCTGCGCTGGCCAGGAAGAACGAGCGCGTCTGTCTCTGTGTTCTGGGACTACGTATTTCTCCAGTCCAGTTTTATCTGAAACAAAGCATACATCTGGGAGCGTATGTAAGCCGTGTCCAGTTTAGTCACGGAATGCCTGTGCATCCACCCCCAGCTTAAGAAACAGCATGGCCCGTACCCCTGAAGAACTCGGGGTGCCCCCTCCCCCCTCACGAATGAGTTCCTGTTTCTGAAACAACCCGGCAGTGTCTCCGCTTAGAAGGAAAGGGCGCCTTTATGCCCTTCGTTCTGCTATTGCTGTTACCAGTTCGAGTGTGTCCTTCCAGAATCTTAAGATTTTTCTTTTTTTTTTTTCTTTCAGAGAGAGTGGGGGCGGGGGTCAGGGGAGGGAGGGAGAGACTCTTAAGCAGGCTCCACACCCAGCGCTTGGAGCCCAACGCAGGACTCGATCTCATAACCCTGAGATCAAGCCCTGAGCTGAAACCAAGTCCGACGCTTAACCAACTGAGCCACCCAGGCGCCCCCAAAATCTTAAAATTTTCCAGCTTCACTTAAACAGGTAACCTACACATTAAATTCAGAAGCACAACGGAGAAGCCAGGCTTCTCTTCCTGAGCAGCCCAGTCCTCCTCCACAGGGTGTCTGCACGCCCACACCTGTCACAGCCCCGGGCTGCCCTGCCCCCGTACCGAGGGGCCCCGCTGTGTGGTGGCCCCTTCACTGACGGGCGCAGCGAGAGTCCCGGCCCCTCCCTTTCCAGTCCTCGATCGGTGATGGCTTCATTCCTCAGGTTGCTTTTAGGACCTCTTTCTGTCACTTCAGTAGGACACTTAGAAATATGTAATTCTCATTTTGATTAGTGCTCATGGAGTGTGAGTATGCATGCTTTTCATGAATTCTAGAAAAATACCAGCCATTAACTATACGGATATTGCCCCATGATGAGCTGTCCCCTTCTATCATTTGCATCTCTTAACCCCTCAGTCACATTTTTCATCTGTTTATCTGTGCTCCGTTTTAGGTTATCTTTCAAATTTATTGTCTAATCCACAAATTCTTCTGAATTTAATTTCAGGAGTGGTATTTTCATTTCTGGAAGTTTTATGTGGCTGTTTTTTTTTTTTTAAGGCAGGTGTCTTGACTCCCACTCCCCACCCCGTTTTGGGTGGGCCCAAGTCTTACCATCTTGTCCTGGTTCCTGAGGTTGGCACCTACCAGAAGCCTTGCCCCACCCCAGGTTGTCCAGGCTGCTTTCCAGCTTGGGCCCCGGGGCAGTCACTAGCTTTGTGAACCCAGCAGTGCATTTTAAAGGGTGTTATTTATCCAGCAGTACTAAGTGATTTTCAGTGGGAGGGTCAGTGAGTTGTCTGAAACAGAAACCCCATCTTTTGCTACTAAAAACAGTGCTGTAGCTAATGGCCTTATATGTCCGTGTGTGTATTTTTATACACATATTAGATACAGCCTAGATAAATTCCCAGAAGCAAAACTGCCAGATCAAAAGTAAAGTATATTGTTTGCTGAATATTGCCAGATCACACCCCAAAGAGGCGTGCTCACATCAGGCATACGTAAGTACCTGTCTGTCCAAGGCTCCCCAGCATGAAGGGTCTCACCGAGTTTACTACCATACTTGACCTTTGCCAGGTAGATGGATAGGCAGCAGGTGGTATCCAAATGTGATTTTAGTTCATGATTCCTCTCATTACCAGTGAACACATCTCACACATGTTTAAAAGCCATTAGTATTTTCCTGTGAACTTTTTTTTCTTAGCTTTTCTCTTATTTTAATATTGGGTTGCGAATCTTTACTTTCAATTCGAATGAATTTTTTTAACAAGAAATTAGCCAGTTATCTCTGTTGCAAACATTTCCCCAGTTTATCATTTTTGCCTTTTTTTCCCCCCATGTAGGAAAATTTTAAAACACTTTTATATATAGTTATCAATATCTTCCTTCTTGACTTTGAGGTTTTTTGGTTTAGAAGGGCCTTCCCTATTCTGAATATTCTTGTAGCTAATGAACTCTCCGAGCCATCTAGAATTTATTTTGAGGCAGTGTAGCTGGTAGAGCTCCAAGTTGAGAAAGTTATTATAGGGTATTGTCTTTAATTGCTTTTATAAGTGAGATCTTTGAGTACAGTTTTTAAAACTAGTGGTTGTTTGTACCTAAGATAGCTAATTGATTTTGACATATTTCATTTGATTTATTACTGAATTATCTTCGACTGTCATTTCTAATAAACTTGTCCACTTCTCATTTTTTCTTGTATCTAATTGTACCTAATTTTTAAAACAATGTGAAGTATTAGTAAAAGCAGATCACTGTTTCTTAAAGCCTTCATTAGGAGTAAGTGCTATATCTCCTCACGTTTCAGTATCCATGATTTGTTGTAGTAACTTGGTGAACTATATTAATAGACATCTTCGATGAATTCTGTATTTTATTTTGGTCTGAGCCCTGATACCGATCTAGTGTTGTCTTTGATACTCTGCTGTCATGGTCAGTTTTGGGGAGGACAGAATGCTGGCTTCACAGACAGACGTGGGAAGCTGTGCGCCTTGCTTGCTAGGCTGTGGAGCGGTGTGCAGAGTCCCTGGGCTCTTCCCTCCAGGATGGGCCCATTTAGCTTGTTTGTGGGACAGTCTGCTCCTTGTAGCCTTTTCTATCTTTGGGGGTGGGGTCAGTTTGGGTAACTGTCATTTTTCTAGAAAGTTGTTTATTTCATCTAGGTTTTCAATTTGGAGACTTAAAATCAGCTTAAACCTGAGTAGATTATGACTCAAGAAACTGAATGACTTAAAAAAAAAACTACAAAAACTAGGTCCATCTAAGTTTTTTTTTTTTCCCCCTGGGCAGTTTTACCAAACATTTACTAAACTCTCCCCTTAGTCATTCTAAAGCTTTTTGTCCTGAAATCAGCACAGGCAACACAGGAAGGGTGGAGTTTTACTTTGTGATCCATTCAGAGCGCTTACTGTTAATATGTGGGTTTGTCCTGTGTGCATCCATGACTCAGGAAGCATGTTAGGTCTTGAGCGGTCGGTCTGGTGCTACACTGAGTGTTTTCTTCATCTCTCCAGGGCCTGTATGTTCTGCCAGGATTTTGCTACATCCCTTTCTTTTAGAAAGTATCCACAGGTAGCTGATTTGGGGTCTTTTCCTGTTAAGAAAGAAAATCTTAATTATGCATTTAAACTTGGTAACTACACTGGATATAGAATTTTTGGTTCAAATTAATGTTCCTCAGAACTCTGAAAACAATAGACCTAGAGTGTGCATGCTCATAACTGAGAGTTTAGGACACAGAATGTGTTTCAGATCGTCTCTACTCAACACTTGTTGGGACCACACGTAACCTGTCAGCATTGGGTTTGTCCAGCTCCCCTGCTGGGTGGTAGGGTCTTTTCCTTCTTGACTTTTCCTTCTTGACCTTCTTGACTCAGCACAGAGGCTGTTAAATTCACCTGTACTGAAATTTTGCCACATTTAATTTTTGCTCTTGTGGCTTGTTTCCGGAACTATGTTGGTGTTTCTGCTGGATGAGAAATTTCTGTCTCATTATCTAATTTGTCCATATGTAGAAATTCAGCATATTCTTAGGTAAAGAGTAGTTTTTAAATAGGTTCTTAAATTCAGATTATGACAAAGTTAATTGCTTTGAGACTTCAGGTAAGTGGCAGCCAACTGTCCACATAGTCAACCATAGACAGACACATCCCTTTTCAAATTTCAACAAGAAGGTGATGAACTTAGAGAGTCGAGTTAAATACCAGAAAAGTGTTGATTTCCCAACCAGGTAAGGATCTGGGTTGGAGACGCGTGTGGCTGGTTTACCTCCTGCCCTTAACAGAATCTTAGATGGCCGGCACGACTATGTGCTGGACACCTCACTTACCCCTGGGACAGCCTGCACCGTCGCACGCCAGTCCCCGCTCACCTTCCCTCGGAGCGGACTCGTGCTCAGGGCAGGTGTCTTTCCTGTCGAGCAGAGAAAGAGCATGATATTTCTCAAGTCTCTCTTGTTCCAGGGGCTTTTAAGTCATTCTGACTAGAGAGTTGCAAGCACTGTAAGCGAGCTCGTTCCTCGTGCATCTTGGCCTCTGTGAGCGTGTATAAGGGGATACAACGTCCCTGCCGGTAGTTAGATGTTTGCAACCGAAGGGGTTTTTGTATGTTCTGTCTTCACAAGATCGTTGTGCATAGACCAGCACCACTGGGGATGAATGTGTCATTTCGGGCTTTAATTTGCATCCCATTTCCCGTCTCTGTGTCCAGGGTGAGGATCCACGACCTCCGCACTGACAAAATTGCCCTGTCGCTGTCTGCCCACCAGCTGGGAGTCTCTGCGGTGCAGATGGACGACTGGAAAATCGTCAGCGGAGGCGAGGAAGGCCTGGTCTCCGTGTGGGATTATCGGATGAGCCAGAAGCTGTGGGAAGTGCACTCCAGGTAACAGGCTGCCTCTGAGCCAGCTCCCCGCACCGTCCTTGGCATAGCCCCTGGGCCGGGTGCAGGGGTTCCGTTTCTCAGGCCAGGAACCCCGGTCCCGGGAGAGGCAGCTCCTCTCTCTCTCATCGCTGCCAGGACTCCTGCACAACTCGGGTCGGCAAGACCCAGTGGGAGTCTCCAACGCATAAGAGAAGGCAGGGCAGTCCAGGTCAGGTGCAAAAGCAGGCAAGGTTAAAAGACGAATTGGCTGCTGCTTAGCAGTGGGAGCTAGTGCTCACTCCCTTCAGCAGCTTTTATTAGACTCGAGCCCTGGGTGAGAGCTACACTGCCCACTCTGTCCAGCCGGGCCTTACTCGGCGAGCAGGTGTGTAATCTTTTTTCCTGCTTTCTGTGGTGATGCGTGGACTTGCCACCAGGTGGTGCCGGAAGGCAGCTAAAACTCAGCCATGGTGGCATCCCCAAAAGAACTGCCTTAAGCAGCTGGTCCACCTCCCCTTCTAGGGCAGCTCTCCCTGCAGCTCCGGCCCCAGGGGACGCCACCATCCCCTCTCCTGCTTTCCAGCAGATCTTTTTCTTTCCCTGAAAAGCTATGCTCCCTCCAATGCATCATTCGGGGGAAGCCAGGGTCAGTAAGATCTTCCCCAGAATTTTCCTGTCCCAGCACTCATCTTCCTAACTCATTTGTAAATGTACAACCAGTCTTCAACGCTGGTTAGTGGCTTGTCCCGGGCAAGGCCCCCATTTCCACCAGGACACCTCTGGGCCTCACTCCTCAGTCTCCTGCCTGTGCACGCAGCTGGTCTGGTTCTCTTGAGCCTCTGGTCCAGCCCTGCAGTACGTGGGAGCCTCTGCTGCCACGCTCCCTGGTTCCTCCTGCCATCTTCAGCCAGCTCCCCTTGTCCTCGCCATTCCCTGGGCCCCTAGTGAAGTCTTCTAGCTGGTGCCCTGGACCAACAGAGCTGAACTCAGATTCCCCCTGAATCTTCAGTACTCTCAAGAGTACTGTTCTGTTCCAGCCAAGAAGCCTGTCCCTGCCATCCCAGGAGCAGCCCCTGCTTGGCCTGCACACGTCCTTCCTGAAAGGCCTGGCTGATGGGCCTTTTCCACCCGGGGCCCAGTGCCGAATCCTGTGTCCCATCTTGGGGGCTTGTAATGTCTCTTGCGCTCTAGAAACACTGGTGAAACACTGGTCCTGTTCTGTGGGGATGCATCTTCCAGCTAGTTAGGAATCCTCTGACGGCAGGCTCCTGCTTGCAGTAGACATCTTTTCTATCCTGTCTCCCCTTGCTTGTGCTGTGACCAAGGAGGCACTGGACGAAAGTTTTTAGAATGAACAGAAGCCTTTGCTACATTGATTTCTAGCCATTGCTGCACAATGTCGCAGCATGAAAGCACCTGCAGATGGTCCATACTTCCGTGGTAGCCCTCTCAACCTTAGGAGGGAGGGGGCTTTTAGGGCTCAGCCCCACACCATGAGCTGGGGAGCCTGGCTTGGAGAACTTACCCAAGGCCAGCCCGCCCGAAATGGGGCTGTTCTCTCCCGCAGGTGGCTAACTTCCTTGACATCCGAAACACCATGTTGCTGGGTAGCCAACCAGACAGCGCCCAGGCATGTCCTCTGGCAATGAGAAGCTTGGCAGAGGGTTCTAAAGCCCAGTTTCAGGGGGCTCCCTTTCCCACAGCTCTCCTGTCGTGTTCCAGGCACCCCGTTCGTCACCTGTCCTTCACCAGCCACAGCCTCATCACGGCCAACGTACCCTACGAGAGGGTGGTGCGCAACACGGACCTGGACAACTTCACCGCTCACAGGAGGTCAGTGCGCTGGGGCTGCGGGGATTCCGAGCCTCCCGCCAGGGTCTTCTCTCAGGCACGGCCGTTCTAGCAGTTGTGAGGAGCCTCCCCAGGGGTCTGGCCGTGGCTCGACTCCTAGTGCTGGTGGCCAAGCCCCGTCTTCCTCAAGCTGCAGGGTGACTCTGCTCTCCCCCCCGACAGCGGGGTCCTTCCCTGACGCTGACCCTTTCCACCCCGCCGCCAGCCTCCCGGCACGCCATGCCCTCCGCCAGACTTGTCTCGAGTCCGGGGATTCTGAGGGACACGCGTGTTACAGGAAGCACTGTCCTGGGTGTCCGGTACTGACGCGCTCGCTGTCCGTGTGCTTCCTCTAGGCACCGCGGGCTGATCCACGCCTACGAGTTTGCCGTGGACCGGCTGGCCTTCCAGAGCGCGCTTCCCGTCTGCCGAGCGGCCGGCGACACGGCGCCGGCCTACAGCTACGACCTTGCGCTCGCCTTTCCCTAGGACCGTGGGTGGGGGAGCAGGGGGACAGATGGGAAGAACCCAAGCAGATGTTTAAAACTACTGCAGAGCTCTGCCCCAGATTTTAAAGGGTTGGGCTGGGGGAAGAAAGCCCAGGGCGCGCCTGTGGGCAAGACGGGGGCGTTGTTTTCTCTCCCTGGACACTGTGCTGCCCTGGCGACGGGGTGGGTCTGCCCCGCCGGCTGTACGCTACCCCTGCAGGGCCCTGCTCCACCTTTCCAGTCTTCAAGCCCTTCGCTCTCAGATCACACATAACCCGCCCCCCAGTGCAAACCTAGGCTAGCAGTACTGTCTTCTCATAGTTTTTACCACAATTTTAATTACATATTTATACACTTATTGCATTAAGGACTGTTTACTTTGTATCACATGTTGTGGACACCACAGATTATTTTCTACCTATCAGCTGCATAAACAGTTATCCTCCACCTAGGCTGGAAGAGCTGGGGAAGAGACCTTTACCTTCCACCACTGGGCTAAAGCAGGGCAGCACCGGGAACTCTTCCAAAAGATGAAGAGGGCAAACCACTGCATTACTCTTGATTTGGACTGTTCTGAGCAGCGGCCACTAGTACCCCTTCAAAATATGAAAGTCATGCTCCTCAGGGGTGGTCAACACATGAAGGATTCAGAGGATCTACTTAATAGAATTTACAAGCATGATCCAATAGAGTTTTGTGCCTTTTTAAATATCCACAGACCACGCACAGAAAATGGCTGTCTGAAGACCACAAAGACACATCCAGGCCCAAATCAGTGACCCCGATGCAATAAAATTAGATAAAGTGAAAAAAATGGAAA
The DNA here is from genome assembly GCF_004348235.1 of Phoca vitulina. NCBI lineage: Eukaryota > Metazoa > Chordata > Mammalia > Carnivora > Phocidae > Phoca > Phoca vitulina. Next base: position 3,224,447 of record NW_022589749.1, on the reverse strand, counting down.
ATGTGAACCCTCTGGGCCATGAAAACACTGAACATCAAAACCCCAGGGGTGAGGCCAGAGTGGACAAAGTGAGGCTTGAATAGAAAATAGATAAATGAATAGCTGTCACCTCAAATAGTGACCCCCCCAAGGAAGGAATTAAAGAAGGGTTAAAAACACCCATTGATGGAATAGAAAACCAACAAATCACAAAGTTAATCGTAACACCAAAACCCTATGCTCACCCCATTTTACACTGAACCAGCTTTTGGAAAGCCAAAATATACTGTCTTTTTTTTTTTAGTGAGTAGAGGGGCGAGTGGGAGAATCCTAAGCAGACTCCCCGCTGAGCACAGGGCTCAATCCCACAACCCCAAGATCAAGAGCAGGACGCCCAACCGACTGAGCCACCCAGGGGCCTCCAAAATACACACCTCTGGATACCGAAAAGCACAAGGGGCTGTGAGAAACTATGCACACAGGATTTTCAGGGTGGGGATGATCTACCCACATGAATCCAGAGAGAAAAACGAAGCTCTCCTACTATACACGAGTGTATAAAATTAGAAGGAAGTATTTTCAGAGTGCTTCAGATATTCCATCATTACAAACCTCCATGCAACTCAACAGGACAGTAGACCCAGAGAAAGAGCCGCACCTGGGAATCATCCCTCGCTTTCAGACGGCCTTCTGCTTCCTTTCAACCAAATTACTTCCAAAATGAAGCTAGTCTGCAGTTAGCAGATGAAGTATTTTGTTTACTCCTGTTGTCATGTGGTGCTCTGACCCCCTCGTGACCTCGCTCTGTAAGGTTTTTCATCTCATAGCCTTAGTGCAACTGGACCACTAAGTAAACACATTTTTAAGAGGCCCTTCCCGGGGCGCCTGGGTGGCTCAGTTGGTTAAGCGACTGCCTTCGGCTCAGGTCATGATCCTGGAGTCCTTGGATCGAGTCCCGCATCGGGCTCCCTGCTCGGCAGGGAGTCTGCTTCTCCCTCTGACCCTCCCCGCTCTCATGTGCTCTCTCTCATTCTCTCTCTCTCAAATAAATAAATAAAATCTTTAAAAAAAAAAAAAAGAGGCCCTTCCAGTTTGATTTCACCATTTTACAGATGTGTTCTCCCTTCCCAGCTTTGCAGCCATGAAAGGTCCTTGAAAACTCAGAAAATTCTACCAAAACTAAGAATAGTTTTAAACTATTGTCATTCGCTGCCAACAGTAGTCCAGTGTAAAATGTCACGATTATAGGGGGTTTCTTTCCTCCCCGTTTATAACCTCTCTCCTTAAGGAAAATTGCCTGGTTTTGTGAAGGAGGGTTTATCAGATCCAGACTGAATCCCAGAGTTTGCTGCTGCAAACTTTACACCATGGAAGGTGGGGAAAGGACCAGAGTTCCTCTAGAAATCAACATTTACCCAGTGACTTAAAAACCCTTTGGCCCACGCCCACCCCTTCCGCTCATCCCACCTTACCTTCATCCCTGTTGGCTAGTTTGAGGGAGTTTCTTTGCAAGTTCGGAGTTGTGAGCAGATGTATCATGTCCTTTTCTTCTGTAGCCCTTCTGCTGCTCAGACACTTCCCCCTCCGTCTCCCCTAAAGAGAGAAGAGACTCCTATGTCACTGGGGGAGCCAGAGGGCCCAGCGCCAGAGCTCTTGTGTCTTAAAATGTTGTCTGCCTTTTGCTTATACTTTATGTCTGTTGGTTCTAATAAATTTTTAAAATCCGTTGCTTGTTCAATTACTGGTTTCCCTGGCCAGGTGTCCTGGGACCGACCCCCGCCTACCACGGTACCTGCTCTGGCCCAGAGTGGAGTCGAACCACCCAGAACCACCCCTTCCAGGGGCTCCTAGCCCGGGATCCAAGAGACCCAAAACTGTACACAGGAGCACTTTCTGGGAAGAAGCCGGTTGGCTTTCATCCGATTCCCGAAGGGGACTGCCGCGCCCACCCCCCACCCCAGCCCAGAGAATTTCCTCTCTGCCCCTAGACTGTGCCTTGTAAGCCAAGCCACGAGCTGCCCTGGTGTGGCCGTTGCCCAGCCAGGAACGTGTGTTTAAAAGCTACTCTGGGGATGGCCTCACCTTCCCCAGGAGGGAGAAATCGCACCTTGGCTGACGATGCCCCCAAGAGGAGACTTTTGGTCTGTTCTGAAAGGGAAAGAGGAAGTCCTCTACCCCAGCACCCCACTTCAGAATTAGAGGCCCCACATTTAGGCAGACGGCGCCTCCCCCCTGCAGTTAAGTGACAAACAGCAGCTTACTGCGGACGGACCCTGCCCATCATGGAGGAGAAATGGCTTCCTCCCCCCGCTCCCCCCGAGGGCACAGCCCTGTTAGAACCAGCTGCAGCGGCGGCCAGAAGCTTCTGTGAGCCACGCCCGCCCACCCGCCTCACCCCTGCGGCCGGGCCAGATGCTTACCTGGCTGCTCGGGCAGGCCCTGCTGGCCTCGCTCTGCCGTGTGGTGGCGGCTTCCCTCTCGCCGGGCTCCAGCAGGCGCCAGGCAGGGCAGGCTTTCGGCCTCCGATGCCCACCTCAGGCTCCCAGCAGCAGGCTTTCCACACCGGCTCGGCACCAAGGGCCTTTCCTTCCCTCGGGAGGGAGGGAACGCTGTCCACAGACCGGGGGCTGAGCCGGGCCCAGCTTTTCTTCCCCTGCCCACCGCCAGCATAGACGCTGCCCCGTGCCCTCTGGGGGGGGGGGGGGGGCAGGAGCTGCTGCTCAGCATCCCCCTCGCCCTGATGGCTGCCCTGGGGCTGAACACGGAGGAGCCTGGTCCCCTTGCTGACTTGGTCGGGTTAGAGGGATGAGCAGCCACCGCGGGGCCAAGATCACCCACCACTGAACCCCGGCTGGCACTTGCCTCCCGATTCTGGAAGAGCCCAGAGACAAAGCAGTGCTGATGCCCCGGGAAGTTGTGGTAAAAAAAAAAAAAAAAAAAAAAAAAAAAACCAACCTGGCTCCTCCAGCTCCCCTCTCCAAGGCCTTCCCAAGGTCACCGTGTGGGAGGACAGCTTGCAAAGCAGGTGTTTGCAAAACCCTTGCCAAGGCGACTTGTATGTTTAACTCTCAGCGGCTTAGGCTCGGCAGGTGGGGGCACGGGCAGCTGCACAGGTGCCCAGCCTCCCATGAGCAGAGCACAAAAAGAACTTTCTAGTCCCTTGGGCCAGAGAAGAATGGAGTTGTTTTGTTCAAGTCCAGCAGAGGGTGCTTGGCCGGAATTGGGAGCTGTTGTGATCATACACTCTTCCCTTACCATGATTCCTGTCTAACGTGGCTGCAGGACGTGTCCTCCGAGCTTCTCCTCTTCGATTCCCGTGACACAGCCCTCTGGCGAACCTACCAGACCGATGCATTGGTGTCAAATTGCCAGGTTCTTTTAACATCTAAAAGCTGAGTTCCGGTAACTTTTCCGTGATGCGGCGGCAGGGACCGGGCCCCGCGTGCGACCTGACCGCTGGCACGCGCCCTCCCCGAGCTCGGTCCCCACCCACAGCCCGAGGCCCTCCAAGCGTGACCGCGCTTCCCTCAAATATTTGACTTAGCATTGATTTCTGCCCATTTCCTCTTAGCCGCTGGTGTCATTCCTGATGGAGGGAGGGCTGTTCAACAAGGGTATCTGTTGATTCACCAACCTGCCCGTTTTAGAACAAATTCCAAAACACACATCACCTGCTTCAGATGAGGTGCCCCGTCGAGGACCCCGGGGGGGGGTGGCTGTGCAGCCCGAAAGCCCCTCCCGGGCACCCTCGCTGGCCCGCAGCAGGTAACAGGTTCGGTTTCGGAGCTTCCTGCCTCTGCATAGACCGCACTGCCCAAATGGCCGTCCCGAGACCTGTCCCCCGTGCCCGGAGCGGCGGCTCTTTGTGAACCAAAGGCCGGCAGCCCGGCTAGACTGTGGGGAATTAACCTGCCCTTTCTAGAAGCAGGTTTGCACCAACTAACAGGCAACCCTGATCATCCCCCAAAGGACCGAATGAGCAAAACGGCCACCTCACGCACTTAGCGCCCTGGGAGCCGGTGGGAGGGCTCCCGGTCAACCCCGCAGGTCACCCTAACCCTGCCAATCAGAGGACACCCTCGGTGACTGGGAACAACTGAGCTCTCTTTGGAGCCACGTGGACGGGGCTCGAGGTGAGTAGCTCTCATTCTAACTAGCTGTTTAGGTAAGTCGTGACCCTCAGTGGCCTGAGCACATGAAAACGTCTGATGTTTGCCCACGGGGGACGCACGTATGCCCACGTCTCCCAAACTAAAACTCAGGCCACAGGGGCTGATGGAAGATTCATTATTTATACAAAACTCTTTACACTAACGAACTGCCTTTGTGGAGGAGCACAACATCAAAGCAAACTGGGAGAGTCCCAGAAGATCCAGGCCTACGGACGCCACACCAGCCGTCCTGCTCAAAGGCACAGGGGGTCCCCGTCCCGCTTGCCGGGGCTGGGGAAGGGGGGGAAGGCCGCCTCCGCGAGGCTGCAGGGGGCTCCCCCAGCAGGGAGGCTGCTGACACCAGGCCATCCCACTGGCAGCCGGGAAACCGAGGGCGTGAGCGGGACGATCCCCGAGCAGCCGGGGCAGGCAGGGGCCCCGCGTCCCGCTCCCACTCTAGGAAACTGGCTGGCTGGCCGCTTCCCAGTTCCTTGGCCCACCTGATGGCGGGCACCTGGAGGGGAGGAAGCCGAGGCCTCTGCCTTCGCCCCCCACCTACCGCTCTGGAAATGGCAAAACACTCGAGGAAGTGCTAGTCTAAGCAGCAGAGCTCTGGGAGTGACTTCAGACGGCTCTCTACTTCCGCACAGACGGGGCCGCGCTGCCGGACAGCCGTCCGCCCTGACCTGGGGGAGTGGAGGCCAGCATCCCTCAGCCCCGGGGCCCAGGGGGCAGTCCTGCTCCGCGCAGACTACCAACAGGACGCCAGCAAGGGTCCGCTCTCACCTCCAAGGCCCTAAATGAGCGTTTGCCAAACCCCCACCGCCAAGGTGCACCAGCCTCGGGCCTTCCGCCCCAAACACGGTCACGCTCCCCTTCACCCCGCCTCACTGCCTGGTTCCAGCTTCTCACTTAAATCCTCAGCACTGCAGTCGTGTCCGCATGAACGGCCCCGGAAAGATGTCGAAGAAATGGGCTGACCTGAGTGCCTCCGGGAAGGGCAAGCCAGGGCCTGGCGGGCCCAGGATCAAGGCCGTGTGGGGTGCCCTCCTGCACCTCTCATGTTCTGAACCCCGACGCACACCTAGTAACAAAGCCATGGAAATGCAGAATACCAATAACAGCTGTTGTCAGTTACCAGAACTTTCTCGGGAGGCTAGGAAGGAACCTCCCGGTGAGTGTGGACGGAAGGAACCAAGCGAGGAGGCCTGGAACGCCACCAGCAGCGAGTGACCACGGTGACCACAGCCACGCCGGCCCCACTGAGCGCCGACTCCGAGCATTGAGCCCAAGCCGGCCCCTGCTGACCCACCGGCCACAGCCCCCAACTGGATGGACAACCTTCACTTCCCTGCCCCCAGCATAGCCCGCCCCTGAATCAGAAGGTGACTCTGGAGCTTCAGGAGCCACTGACCTGGGACAGTCACCTCCCCTGCTGCCACCACCACAGGGGACTGCCCCACGCTGGGCCCGGGAGGGCGTCGGCAGCCAGGCCTCCTCAGGCACATCACCGCGGGTCCCCCTCGCCCTCTCCTCCGGCCCAGACACTCGGTCACGACACCGCGGCAGCCCCGCCACCCGCATCCCGGCCACCATGGAGCGGGGAGCTGCCGTGCCTCACCTGACTGCCCAGCACTCGTGCGGCGAAAAGAGCCAACACTTCACCCAAATTAAACCAGAAAAAGCAGGAAAAAACCTCCGCTCTGCCAAACCAGCCTTTGGGAACTAGCCGCTGCCTGCTCCTTTTCAGCCTCGTGCCACCAAGTGGCCAGACCACCAAGTGGCCGTGGGGAACAGACAGGAGCCACGTTCATTAACAAACCAACCATTTTCTTTTTTTATTAGAGATAAAAACAGCGAAGTTCCACGTACCACACCTTAGGGAAAACGAGACAGCGGAGGACTGGGGACTATTTACAAGAGCCGTGGCCGAAGGACACCTGCGGCCTCGGGCCCCGCGGGAGGCTGCGGGCACAGCGGGCTTCGGGGGGCAGGCGGGTCAGTGGCAGAGGGCGATGGTTTCCATGTTAAGGAAGCGCACGTGCATCTTGGTCTCGATGTCTATCCCCTGCCAGATCTGCAAGAGACAGAGCAGTGTGAGCGCGTGTCCCCACCCCCGCCCGGCCCGGGGCCTCGCCCGGGTCCCCCCGCCCGCCCTCCCCGCACCAGGGCAGGTGAAAACCAGAGGGCTGGCTTCAAGACCGTGAGCTGAGCGAGGAAGAGAAACTTCCCTCTGCCTTTCTGCGGTTTAATTTGGCTCTGACATTTGGATTCTTTCTGATATTGTCACAGCAAGTTATTATTAAGAACAGAATCCAAGCTCTGGGCTCCAAGTCATTTCAATCCCACCCACCCCCACTCCAGGCTGATTTTCATGCAGATTCCTTAACCCCATTAAACCTCCTCTTCATCGGTACAATGCCGAGACCACCACCTAGCGCTGCCCACGTAAGTCACGCAACGCCGGGGGCTCAAACGGAATCATCCGCGGGAACATTTTGTAAGCCATTAAGCACTGTGCAACTGCCAAGTTTTATGAAGCCATCTTCCTTAGTTAAAAGGTCACAGCAGTTTGGTCTTGCTAACGTCCCTGGGATAGGTCACCCTGTTCTACACACACAAGCTTATGCCCGGGAAGGATCATTTCTGCCCACAGATGCCCATTGCCTCACACCTACCTGGTCCTGGTTCTGCCGTTATAGTCCATCCCGGCCTGGGCCCCGGGGGACACCCCGAGGCCGCCCGACCCTATCTGCCACACTATAAAGCACCCCCTCCCCACTCCCAGGACTACACTTGCCAGCTCCTGGGCCACTCGGGGCCCGAGAGGGCCACAGATGGAGAGATGGCTGGATGCAGTGGGCATGACTTGTCTCCCTGCTTGTGTGAGAAGTTCAAACTCTCGGGCTGTCACCTGCAGCATTTCCAGGGACAGTCACCAGGCTGTGAGCAGGCTGCAGCCAGAGCCCCATCGGCGCCCACGCTGCAGGGAGGCCTGGGTGCCATTCTTGCCCCTGTCACACGCCCACCGTCCCCCAGCTACTTTGTGGTCTCCTGCACCTGCTCTGGGTGCTGTGGGGTCTGGTGAGGGTGCAGAGCGATCAGAGCCGGCTCCCGGGGAGCAGCTCCAACCCTCGGTCCCAGGGAAGCTACCTGGGCACCCAGGGTGCTTTCTGCTAAATGCCGGGTGCCAACAGGGGCACTGGTGAGGCTCAGGGGAGGGGAAGGGCCAGCTGGTCAGGAAAGGCCCCCGTGGTATGGGGACAGGCTCGGGGAGCACCGGAGCCGTGGGGCGGCGGATAGGGGAAGCCTTCTGGGGAAGAAGCGGGCTCTCTCGGGCTTCTTTGCCCGCCCAGGCCTGGTGTGTGAGGACAGAGGAGGCTGCCCACCTCGGCCCAGAAGCTTCTGCTGCCTGCCCTCTCCCTTGCAGAGCTCACTGCTGCCCGGCCAGGTTAGCCGTGCAGCCTGGGAGGAGCACCCATCTGAGCTGCCCCTGGGCTCCGTGGGGCTGTGACCACCCGAGTCCTGGCCTGGCTCCAGGCCCGGGCCCGTCCGCTCCCTCAGGCCGGTCAGAGGCTGGTGTGGCGCACTGGACCAGAGCCTCTGGGTCCTGTTCCCCTGACTTCCTGTCCTTCCTCTAATTCCAGAACGAGCCTGGCCGACCCACTCTCAAGGTACGCACGCAGTGCCAGGCAGAGGGCAGAGTGGGCTTGCCTCCCTCCGCTGGGTATGTACCCATCAGAGCAGCGAGGGGTCCCGGTTCCTAACCTCAGAGCACGTTCGGGACAGCAGAGGCCTGTCGCCCACCCGTGGGGGCTGCGAGACTGGGCAGCTACAGCCAAGGCACAGGAAAAGCAAGCGACAAACCCCCACACAGCTGGTATTCATAAGGGGCATAGAATACTCCAGAACCTGGTTCCTACCATCAACAGCGATGCTTATGACAAAGGCGACCCAAAGGCGACCGGGGACTCGTAGGAGAGAGACAGGTTTTGTTGGAGCCCTTTGTTGGAGCTTCAAGTGCCCTGGCCACAAGTGAACATTACTCTTCCAATAAAAGTCAGTCAAACCTGTTTTAAAGGTGACGCCCAGGCATGACCCGTTTCCACAGAGATGCGGATCTCTCCCTGACCAGCGGACACCCCTCAAGCCCCACCTCTCCTCCTAGACACCCACCTTCAGGAAGTCGTCGAAGGTGATCCCCTCATACACCTGGTCAGGCTCCTGGGAACAGAGCACATGCAGAGTGAGCGGCTTCCGCCAGGAGACCCCTCTCCCTCCCCAGGACACAGATGATGGGGCCCCTTTAGTCACGAGAAGAGCGGCTCCCTCCAGACTGCTGCGTCTGGCTTGAGGCCATCACCCTGAACTCCAACGTCCCCTTCGTTGGCGTGACAGCAGGATAGAAGGAGGGTGCGGGCTAACCAGGGCCCCACCCGAGCCCCGCAGGGGGGACCCGGTGGATGAGGATGTAAAGGAAGTGGGTGGGCACAGAGGCACAGACTCCCCTTCCCCTCAGCCACCAACGGACACCTGCCATTTCCCGGTTCTGCCTCACTGTACCCGCCCTGACCCTCTGAGCTCACTGCCCACTGGGGCAGGGCTTGGGGGGGGGCGGGAGGGCTGCCTTCTGCGGCCCACCTGACCCTCTCAGCTCACTGCCCACTGGGGCAGGGGTTGGGGGGGCGGGAGGGCTGCCTTCTGCGGCCCACCTGACCCTCTGAGCTCACTGCCCACTGGGGCAGGGCTTGGGGGGGGGGGGGGGGGGTGCCCTTTGCGCGGCCCACCTCACCCTCTGAGCTCACCGCCCACTGGGGCAGGGGTTGGGGGGGCGGGAGGGCTGCCTTCTGCGGCCCACCTGACCCTCTCAGCTCACTGCCCACTGGGGCAGGGGTTGGGGGGGCGGGAGGGCTGCCTTCTGCGG